>NW_024412447.1:11760993-11819881 GCF_014898765.1 Herpailurus yagouaroundi | reverse complement strand
AAAAAAAAAAAAAAAAAAAAAAGACTGGTTACTGGTTCCAGTAACAACAAACCTAACAAAAGTGCCTTGAATAAACAAGGGCTTTTTTTTTTTCCTTATATATCAAGAAGCCCGGAGTCAGATACTTACGGTATTAGCTCATAGGCTGTATGATGTTTGGGCTGATACGTCTGCTATCACTAAGCCTCTTCCTCACGCTCTCAAGGTGGCTGCTGCACTTCCAGCCATCACTTCTCGGTCAAGGCAGGAAGAAGGAAAGGCCAAGCGTGCTGTTGGGATCTTTTCCTCAAGAAAGCATAAACTTCCCCACGTCACTTGCTCTCAGCCAAATTCCCTTTATGTCTCATTGGCCAAGACATAAAGGGCCTGGTCGGGCCCGAAGGTACAAGGGGACCCGGACAGGGGACAGAGCTGCCGTGATCGGCTTTGTCATGATACGTTGTGGAGCACCCTCTTGGGCTTCTGTTCGTAAGGAAGAAAGATTGGATGCACAATAGTATTTGCAAAAGTCCTAAATGAAAGAGTCAGGGTACTTGCCTTCAGGAACTTGTCGTCTAGAGGCAGAGGCGGAGGGAGGGGGGTGGGGGGGCACTGGTGGAGGGAAACACCACGGTCGCAAAGCACCTCATGTGCAGGGGTTCATTTGGTTCTTAATATAAACCTGTGATGTGGGCAGGACAGAAATCATTAGTCTCACTTTATAGATGTCCCTGTCTATGACATAAAGACACCAAGGATGCTTTTGGGGGCCCCAGGGTAAGGTACCGTATTTCAGGGAACAAACTGTAGGTCTTCTGACTCTTATCGGTGCTCCCATCGTATCCTTTTTTTTAATTGTTTATTTCTTTATCTTGGGGGGGGTGGAGAGAAGGAGGGTGTAAGCAGGGGAGGGGCAGAGAGAGAGAGAGGGAAACAGAGAATCCCAAGCAGGCTCCTCGCTGACCGTGGTGCAGATCCCGATGCGGGGCTCGATCCCAGGAACCTTGGGATCGTGACCTGAGCCGAAGTCGGACGCTCAGCCGACTGAGCCACCCAGGCGCCCCGAAAGTCAAATATTTTTAAAGGGAACACAAACTAGACGGCCATAGGCCAGTTTTAATCGCTTTTTCTTTATGCTCATACTCCTTTGGATGTCCTGCACGAATCCCACGGTGCTGGCTCTCCTACCGGGATGAAATGCCACGTTCCCGACCTCCCGTACTGTGTACCTTTCAGAAATGAAAGGTCTCAAGTTAACTTGCCCAAGAAAGCCAGCCGGATGGGGAAGCATAGTCCCCAAATGCCTGGCTGGGGCTAAACATTTCGCAGTTTACCCTAGAAGTGTCACTATCTCCGTATAACAGATAAGGACCTTCCAGCCCAGAAAAGGTAAGCAACTTGGCCCAGGGTCACACAGCTAATATGAGCGGGACAGAGTCGCAATTTCAACTCAGGCTCGCCTGATTCGGAACATTTGCTCTTAAGCCCTGGACAAAATACAAATCTCGGCTGCGGTCCTCACTAGGGCTTTCCAGCGGCCCTTTTTCTGACGGTGGGCATATTATACGCCTGTGCTGTCTCGTTCGGTAACCACCAGCCACTTAAAATGCAGCTGGGGCAGCGGAGGAAATGGATTTTTAATTTCATTACGTTTTGATTAATTTAAATAGCCACGCGAGGCCAGTGGCTACTCTGTTGGACAGCAAGGCTCTAGAACATTTGCAAAACCGAGGCCAGATGAAATGACTGATGTCCCCCCCTTGGCAGACCTGAGGGGCTCCTGGCTCGCAGCACAAAGGACTAAGTACTTAGGAATGAAAAGTGCACGGAAACGGTTGACCCCAAATTCGCTACTTGGAAATAAATGTCTAAATTTCAGGCTTGCGGCTCGTTGGCGTTGGTCAGGCAATCAAAAAACTGCTGTCGGTGTTTTAGGCAGGATGGCACTCAACTCAGGAAATTCATCCGGAACCCCACCCCCCCCCCCATCCCCAGCCTCACCGCTAGAGTTGCCGATGAATTTGATATTGATAACGCCGACTCTGCCTTTTGTAAATGCGAGAAACGCGAGCAGACACGCTTTTGGGGGGGACGGGGGGACGGTTAACGAAAAGATCATCTGGTGTGGGGTTATCGATTCTCCTCTGCGGCACATTGTAGGCAAGCGGTCACTGTTCATGTTCAATTCATGATTATTTAAGAGTCTAAGAATAGAGGAAGCAGAGGGTGGCAGAGAGCACTGAGAAGAGACGTTTTTGAGAAACAAAGGGGTCTCATTGCTGTTGTGTGAGCGGATAAGTAGGGAGAATTGGGGGCAGTCAGGCCAACGGGTCCTACCAAACTTGGGGGGGGCGGGGCCAGGGCGGAGCTGAAGATACTGACATGCCAGGACCCTGGGGCGGGAGCCTGCGGTCACTTCCCTGGAAGCCTTCCAGGTTAGGCCAACCTTATTCCCTATGCTTCGGAAGTTAAAGCACCTAGGGGCACCTGGGTGGCTCAGTGGGTTGGGCGTCCGGCTTCGACTCAGGTCATGATCTCATGGTTCGTGAGTTCGAGCCCCGCATCGGGCTCTGTGCTGACAGCTCTGGAGCCTGGAACCCGCTTCCGATTCTGTGCCTCCCTCTCTCCCTGCCCTTCCCCCCACACTCTCTGTCTCTCTCGCAAAAATAAATAAACATTAAAATCAAAAACAAAACAAGCTGCCTAGACCCTCTTCTGCCTCAGCCGTTCTAGCTCCTTTCTCATGTATGAATTCCCTGTAGACCCTGGGTTGACTTGCCCTGGAAACCCAAGGCTGGCATTGCTGAGGGAGAATGGATAGGTTCTCTGCAGTCTTCCAGCCAGGAGGCAAGACATTAATCTGATGGAATCAGGGCGCCACCCTTATGACCTCATTCAACCTTAATTACTTCCTCAAAAGCCCCATTTCCAAAAAAAAAAAACAGCCTCACTGATGGCTTCAGCATATGAATGTTGGAGGATCACAAACATTCAGTCCTTAACAATAGGCTTCTGTTCCTTCTAGGAAGGCAAGAGCTCAAAGCTTTATTCTCTATGTTTGCCAGGAAAGATTGTAAGAGTCTCATAAAGGGACAGACCAGACAGCATACAGGCGGTGTTCGTGTCTATCCATGAAAATAGTCTTCCCCGCCACTCTACGAGCACAGGTACTTCAAGCGCGGAGGTGGTCCTAAATGTTTAGTACTAAATGAATATGTGGCATTCAGCCCATAACATTGTTCGGATTGTCAAGGCACAAATGAGTGGTAAATAAACTCGGATTTTTTGGTGATACAACCCCAGAGCCTGGACAGAATTGACAGTCAATTGAGGAGTGTTTCGTATCACGCGCCTTATCAAGGTTTAGCCAGGGGAGACCTTCTCCATACCCACCTGCGCTTTGCACATTTGAAAAGGGGGCAATCGTTTTCTGACTAAACGAGGAAGGATGTGCAAGGCAGAGTAGTTGTCTCCAATTCATGTTGATTTTATATCGTATCTGTGATTGAGAACGTGGGTCCCTTGTCATTAACTGTGAGCATCCGATTAAAATGTAAAATACACAAATTGTTCTTTCCTAACATCAAAACCTGACTTCTTCGATCCCCACCCCATTATTAAAGACCAATAAGGGAATATGGATTCATTGAGAAGGATTCAGCTGTCCGAAGCAGCAGTGAGGTCATTGTGGGAAACTTTGTATTGAACCACCATTCCATCATTTGCTATTTTCACGACTCTGGCCAAGGAATTTAATTTCTGTGAGACTCGTTTCGTAAAAGCTACTGCCCCGCTGGGTTGTGGTAAGGATCGAATCAGATCACTTTTCTACAGTACTTAGCATCATGTCTGGGACTTCATAAGCAACCTGTAAATGTGTGCCTTATCTGAATATGTAATAACACAAATCATTTGAACATGCTTTTCAAAACCTGACCGTCAACGTGGAGCAAATGGAAATGATAACAGAGGAATTCGCATCTCAGACGCTCAGTGGGAACGTTTGTCCCCAACTGTCTTCTTTCCAAACAGATCAGTTAGTGTCAGTCCAAGCGATATGGTCAGATATGGGTTTGCTGTTGTGATTTTAGGCAGAGACACGGAAACCACTCCAGATATTGTCAGGAAGGGATTGAATGCAGGGAATTGGGTGCTGAAGAGTAAAAACGCAGTCCTTCCTCCTGCGTGTCCTTTATTCTCATGTCACTGCCACACCTATGACCCTTCTGACCCCAGATGTGCGGAGCTGTCCTCTACCGGGCAATTGTCTGAAACACCAGCTGGGTGTCCTTTGATTTCCCTCGACTCTGACACCATCTACCTGAAGGTAGCGTCGGATTCCTCGTGTTAAGGGCTCCGTCCTCCAAGACCAGCCTCCCCTTCAGAAGTCAATTTCATGTCCCGGTTGTTACCTGTCCCGACTGATGGGCTCTAGGTCACAGGTTCCCGGGACCCCCTCCTCAGATTCGATTCACTTGCTAGAGTGGCTCATGGAACTCATGAGAAGTTACTTATGTTTACCCGTTCATTAAAGGAAATGAGAAAGGAAACAGATGAACAGCCGAATGAGGAGTTGCATAGGGCAGGCTCTGGGAGCGTCCCAAGCACAGGAGGGTCTGTCCCTACTGGCGTGGATGTGGTCATTGACCTAGAAGCTCTCTGAACCCAGCACTATTGGGATTTTCACAGAGGCACGATCGATTATTAATTCCATTTCCAGCTCTTCTCCCCTCCCTGGAGAATGGAAGGTGGGGCTGAAAATTCCAAGCTTGGACCCCTGGCTTGCTCTTTCCGGGGACCAGTCCCCATCCCAGAGCTCACCCAGAGCCACCACGTTAGAATGAAAGATGCCCCTCGCGTTCTTATCACTTAGGACTGGACCGAGGTTTCAGGAGCTCTGTGTCAGGGATGAAATCAAATATATATTTTATTATAAATCACGATATCACAGGTGCTCCAGAGAACTTGCGGCGAAGCGGGAGCTACGCACATCAGGGGGAATCATCAGTGGTGCCCATCAGCAGGATATCGGGCCGTTGGAGGAATTGTAAGCAACTGTCACCCAAGGCAGGTGATTCACAGGAAAATGGAACCACAGGAAATTGGCAAGCTTCATAAAACGTCACACAGCCTTCTGCTGAAACCCACACACCTGCCCACCTACGTCCAAGGATTATAACTGTCCCTGCCTCTCTCCCACCTTCCACATCCGATGCGAGTTCCTGCCTCTGGTGGAATCGAAATAATAATCCGGTGGACGAGGAAGCCTGCAAAATATCATTCTCGGGCTCCTTACAGCCAACGTACAGAGGAAAGCTTAGAAGCAGGAAGGTGCCAGCGGTCCCACTGGTCCTCACGGACCGTGGATTCTGTATTTGCAAATTCACCCACTCACTCTCTAAAATGTATTTGTAACCCCCAGGGCAGTATTCAAAGTACATTCACGGTCACTTGCTGGTGTGTGCAGAGAAGCAAAAACGTTGGTTCCCCCAATGTACAGCTCAGGCTGTGTATTCACCCAGTGTCCCAGCTCCGGCTGAACAAGGGGACACTCTGCCTCCTTGTTTCAGACCTCAGGCCATTTTTCAGGGTCTGTTGAGTGCCATTTTTTTTTTCATCGCGTTTTTGGTTTGTTTTTTTGTTGGTGGTGGTGGTGGTAATTTTGTTACTTAAAATGGTTCCCGAGCACAGTGTCAGGGAGCCGTCTAGAAGAAGGTTGTGATGTGTTAGACAGCCTTGGTGAAGGCAGGAGTTATAGCACTGTCCAGTGGTAGTGAATAAACAATATAGACCAACCGAGGTGTCTTTAAACAGGAACACACATAAAACAAACTTATGCATTGATCAGTTGCTAGACCTGTATCCAGAGGTTCACCGAAACCTAGCTGTGTGTATTCTAATATTTTTTAACATTTGTTTATTTTTGAAAGACAGAGACCGAGCATGAGCAAGCGAGGGGCAGAGGGAGAGGGAGACACAGAATCCGAAGCAGGCTCCCGGCTCCCGGCTCCGAGCTGTCAGCCCAGAGCCCGACCCGGGGCTCGAACTCACGAACCGTGAGATCATGACCTGAGCTGAAGTCGGACGCTTAACCGACTGAGCCACCCAGGCGCCCCAAACTCTGTATGTATTTTTTGTAGAAGCAGCGATCTAGGATTGGCTAATTCAGTGTTTACTGCCACTTAATGGCATGTAACTCCTTTGAATGGGGAGAATTAACTGTAACATTTAGTACAGGATCAGAGATGCTGCAAATGCATCTGTGATACGTTTCTTAGCTTCTGGTCCTGGTCCCTGAGTGGTGGGGACAAGAGGCTTATGCTTTGATATCTCGGGATCTCTGTGTGAGGATATCCAGTAAAGAAGAGATGTGGTTCAGCACGCTCTGACATACTCAAGGTCATCCCCGAGGTCACAAGCAGGAGCCGGCTTTAAAATCTGGACTCTAGGAATTCCGGGTTTTCCGGAATTGGTTTTTCCAAGTCCGTGCATCTTCCTTTGTAGATTTGGTGTGTGCTTGCGTGCGTGTGTGTGTGTGTGTGTGTGTGTGTGAGAGAGAGAGAGAATGATTTATAAGATAAGTAACTTCTGTTCTGAACCTCGAATGTTCTTCAAACTTTATAAGGAGGAACATACAGGAATTCATGCTGTTACCTTGGTGAGGGAGGGGAGATTTCGGGTTTAGCCCACTGTCCTCAGGCAGTTTTCTCTTGTTTTACATATAAAACAACTGAAACCCACAAAGTTTAAGAGGTTAGCCTGAGGCCACCATGAGGTCAGAAAACCTGCTTCCTGCTTGACTCTCTTCTTGCTTTTTTGCTTGGTTGCATTCAGATGCAATCCGATTGCTTATAGAATGAGGAATTTGAACTAGCTGATCTCTGAAGTCCCTTGCAAATCTCAAATCCCATGACTTTGGCGCCTGGGTGGCTCCGACTTCAGGCGTGGTCTCCAGGTTTGTGAGTTCGAGCCCCGCATCAGGTTCTGTGCTGACAGCTCAGAGCCTGGAGCCCGCTTCACGGTCTGTGTTTCCATCCCTCTCTGTCCCCCCGCCGCTCTCACGCCCTCTCTCTCTCAAACATAAGTAAGACATTAAAATAAACAAATAAAATTCCACGCCTGTGACTCTCATTCACTGAAGGCTTAAGACCGTTCAGCACTATGCTGGAGGCTGGAGGTAAGCTGGTGAGAAAAGATATAAGAGAACACACTGAATATTCCACAGAGAGGTTATATGTGTGCAAACAGATCACAGAGACGTAAAAATGTGTATAATGGTACATGGTACCCTTCGTGCCTTTGATCAAATGACACCTCCTTCGGGAAGCCAGCCTTGATTAGGTGTGTAAGAGTATCACACTGTGGCTTTAATTTTCATTTCCCCGATGACTGGTATGTTGAACATATTTTCACATGCTTACTTGCCAGCCTTACATATTCTTTGAAGTGTCTGTTCAGAACTTTTGCCAATTTCTTGTTTGTTTTCTTTTAATTGAATGTCAAGAGTTCTCTCCATATTCTGGATGCACGCACTTTATCGTGTCTGTGTTTTGCAAATATTTCCTCCCGGTCTGTGTCTTTTCTTCACAGCACCTTTTGACGAGCAGGACTTTTTAATTTTGATCAAAGCCAATGTATTTAATTTATTCTTTTATAGGTGGTGCTTTTGGTATCATCCCCGAGAAGTCTTTTGGTAACCCAAGCTCATTGCAGTGAATTTCTCTGATGTTTTCGTCGAGATCTTACACACTTTTAGGTTTGGCGTTTAGTTGCACGATCCCCTTTGAGTTGTTTTTCTATACATTGAAAAGGATGGAAAGACATCTGTGCGTGTGTGTGTGTGTGTGTGTGTGTGTGTGATTATGAACTTGTTCCATCATCGTCTGTTGAAAAGACTGCCATTTTCCCACTGGATTGCTTGGCACCCTGTTGAAAACCACTTTTCCATATAAATGTGGGTCAGTTACTGGATTCTCGTGTACCATTGATCTAGTTGCCCGTTCTGACACAAATACCGTACTATCTCGAGTACCGTAGCTTTCAAAGAAGTCTCGAAATCAAGTAATGCCTTCTAGTTCTTTTTCATCGTGGTTCTGCCGTTCTAGGCGCTTTGCTTTAACATATGAATTTCAGAATCTGTCAGTTTCTACACATGGCTCACGGAGGTTTCAATTGGGATCGTATTGAACGCACATAGATCAGTTTGGGAACGGGCGTCTTAACCGTATGGAGTCTTCTGACCCACGAACACAGCAGTTCCTCCATGTATTTAATTCTGTGATGCTTCTCAGTGTTTTGTACTCTTGGTCTATGGGTCTGTTCTTTTGTCATATGTTCTCTGAGGGCTTAGCATGTTTTTCATGCTTGGTAAAAGGTATTTTAATTTCAAGTTACCATTGTTCAATTATGGCACATAATATTACGATGATTTTTGTAAATTGAGCTTGTATCCTGCCACCATGTGATCTCACTTATTACGTTTTTGGAGATTTTATCCTCTTTTCTACATCATTCGTTGTAGGGGAGGGAAAGGTTTTCCTCTACCTCCTTAGGTTCTGTACGTGGGGGCAGTGAATTAAACTGATAAAAGAAAGATTAATAGGGGAAAAAAATGAATACAAATTTAATTACGTTGTTAATTCTGCATGCAAGGAGGATACACAGAAGAGAAGTAAAAACCCAAAGAGGCACTTGGACTCCAAAGCTTATGTGCCGTTTTAACAAAATGTGATAAGAAGTAGGTGGACAAAGCAAAGGGGAGTGTGGGCTTCCAGGGGCAGTAAATTGTGGGAAGGCAAACCTGTGGGGAAACTAAAGGAAGAGAAAGGTTACTTTAGTAAGGCTTGTTTGTACAGACTCATCGCAATGCCCATTTTGTGTCTTCTTCATGGCCATACACGTGTCCTGGAGAGGGGATTTCTAGCAGCTTCCTTTCTCAGAAGTTTCTGGGTTTTGTCAGACAAGGGAAGCTTCAGGAAGGCTCCTTTATGCATCTGTCGGTTCTAAGTTGCCTTCAGCTCAAAATAACCTGCATGCCAAAGTGACATACTTTTGGGTCGCCTACTCTGATCTCCTTTACTGTCACGTCATCTGTAATAAGGGCAATTTTACTTCATTCTTTGCAATATGAATGTCTTCTCTCTCTCTCCTTTTTTCCTTCCTTCCTTCCTTCCTCGCTTCCTTCCTTCCTTTCTCCTTCCTTCCTTCCTTCTTCCTTCCTTCCTTTCTTCTTCCTTCCTTCCTTTTTCTTTCTTTCTTTCTTTCTTTCTTTCTTTCTTTCTTTCTTTCTTCTCCCCCCAACACCCCCCCGTCTCTTGCCAATCTCTTTCTTGTCCTGTCCCTAATCCCAGGGGGGGAAATATTTAGCTTTTCACCATTCAGAATGATGATAGCTACAGGTTTTGCTTAAATGTCCTTACCAAGTTAAGGAAATTTCCCTCTATTCTTAAGTTGTTGAGAGTTTTTATCCACGGTGGATGTTGGGTTTTGTTAAACGCTTTCTCTGCATCTATTGGGATGTTTGTGTGGTTTCTCTTGTGGAGTTTGTTACTATGGTAAATACATCGATTGATTCGCTAGTGTTAGAGCCCAGGAAAGACTTCCCTCAAAAGTCTGTGTGTGTTACCAAGACAGGGAATCCTCTCTTCCCTCCATTTCCCGAGGAGGGAGGAGGAGTGTGACTCAGAGCAAGTGTGGGTGGTCTGAAAGGTGAAAAACAGGCCCACTTCACCCATCAGCCCTGAGACTGCACTGAGACAATTCAAAGAAGTTGATTGATGGAGTTTGACTGGAGGGTACAAAGATCTCCGAGGAGAGCTTCGTGGCTTTTGGAGAAGAGACAGGAGAAGCCTCTGAGCGATGGACAGAGGTGGGGCTCTGGGCACTTTGGTGACACTTTTCGCAGGCCATTGCCATTTCACTTATTGATGGAAGGGAAAATACAGCTGAAAAGTGAGCACTTCCCTACTACTACAAGGATTCCACCGGCCCTTAGCACGTGACACATCACCTCCTTTTAGCTCTTTGCTCCAACTGCTACCTGAGTGATCAGCTTAAATCCCCAAATATGGCCATGTCTCTAACCGGACTATAATATGTCTGTCCCATTAGCATGACTTACAAGGCCCTTTACATTCTCCCCCCCGACCCCTGCCCCCCCATCCCCGACTTCTTCCACTGCCCTCCAGGCACACTCAATGCAGCAGAAGAGCCAACATTTCCGACATTCAGGAAGCAACACACTTCCTCTCTCCCAAGCCCCATCCCCTTTGTCCGAAATGCCTTTCCTCAATTTTCAGTCTGTTTCTGCCTCTCTCCTTTTATGGGCTCAGGTTCAGAGTGATGTTAATCTTCGTTTTATTTTTGTTGTTTTTCTTTCAAAGTAAATAAATAAGGGCATGTATTTATTTTGACAGTGAAAGGGCGCGCGTTGGGGAGGGGGGGAGGGAGGGGGGAGAGAATCCCAAGCAGGCTCCGTGCTGCCAGCACACGGCTCACTTATCCCCGATCCCACGACCGTGAGATCGCGACCGGAGCCAAAGATCAAGAGTGGGACACAACCGACTGAGCCACCCTGGCGCCCCTTCACCTCAGTCTTAGTTCCTTGCACACTATCATCTGTCCACGGGGTTACCTCTGACCCCCAGAACCCAAATAATGCCGCAGTGGAGTTGTATGAGAATTTCCCTGGGAGACAGACGCTCAGAAGTACAAGTCCTTGCTGGAGAGCATTCGCGTATCTAATTTCACTAACTATTGAGAGACTGTTCTGCAGAACGATCTACATCCTCTGAGGTTCAGGAACCCTTGGCATCATCCAGCTTTCTAGATTTCGCTGATAGGAATTAATTACCATGCTTTTGAACATATCATCATGTTCTTGGCTTTGACATTGTGATCTGTCAATTTCCCATTTGTATCCTTTGCCCCCCTTTGCTGCTGCCTTTTGCTTCCTTCTTCACGTAAGTGTCCCTTCTACAGTCCTCGTGTGGGACCCAGTTCAAACACCGCTACGTCTCTGAAATCTTTCCAGACAGATTTGAAATGTCCCCCTTCTGGGTGTCTATGGCACTTTGCTTATATCACGTACAGATGGTCCCCAACTTACGATGCACATTTCAACTTACGAGTTTTTGACTTTACCATGGCGTGAAAGCAATATGCAGTCAGTAGAAACTCGATTTCAGATCTTGAATTTGGGGCTTTGTAGGGGCTGGTGACAATGCAATACAACCCTCTCTCGTGATGCCGGGCCCTGAGCAAGCCACAGCTCCCCCCCCCCCCGCCCCCCGTCAGCTACACCATCATGAAGCTACATAACCAATACACTTAACAACGCTTCTGTACCCACACAACCATTCTGGTTTTTTGCGGCCAGTAAAGTTGTCACCACATTCCATGAGGCATTCAACACTGTAGTATAAAATGGGTTTTGTGGCAGATGGTGGTGCCCACATGTAGGCCAATGGAAGCGCTCTGGGCACGTTTAAGAGTTGTTAGGCTAAGCGATTATGTTTGGTAGGTTAGATGACTTACCATATTTTCAACCTACCATGGGCTTATAAGGATGTAATGGCGCCCTAAGTGGAGGAAGATCTCTCTCTATATATCATAAGATTCTGTCAGCATTCACTTCCTGTTTTGTTTTCTCTACTAGAAAACGAAACAGACATAGATAATAACACTCTTCCTTTATCACCAGATGTAACACAGGGCTTGGCCCAAAGCTGGATCCCAGTCACGTTTGACGAAACGAAAGGGAGAATTGCACATATTTTCCATGGGCAACAGGATTAAAAGTAGTCCTAGGAGGGGCGCCTGGGTGGCCCAGTCGGTTGAGCGTTCGACCTCGGCTCCAGTCACGATCTCACGGTCTGTGGGTTCGAGCCCCGCGTCGGGCTCCGTGCTGACAGCTCAGAGCCTGGAGCCTGCTTCGGATTCTGTGTCTCCCTCTCTCTCTGCCCCTCCCCTGCTCATGCTCACTTGCTCGCTCTCTCTCTGTCTGCCTCAAAAAGAAATAAACTTAAAAAAATTTTTTTCAATAGTCATAGGATAAGTCAATCTATGAAATCGAAGAGAACGCAACATAGAAATACAGGTTCTCCAACAGCATGACACACGTTGGAAAGAGGGCAGTTCCCTTCGGAGGACAATCCCATGTCTAATTCTTAATGCAAACATCCGTTTCTTTCAATCGACGTCTCAACAAGCTGGGCAAACTCACTGCTCTAACAACCACATGCATTCGCAGTGTTTTGTTGACACTGGGCCAAAAGGCATCACACTGAATTCAGATGATTGGAAGGACAGATGTGTTAACTCAGCCTCTCAAGACACTGCCAGGCACATTCACATCAATTTGCAAAGCTCCCGTCGCAGTTAGAGGCGTCATCTTGAGGGGTCGCACTCGGAGCCCCGGAACTGTTCAAAACGAAACAAACACGGGGCTTAAATGCCACGGCGTGGCAAAGGCAAGTGGGCTTTGGCTGGCAAAGAGGAAAGATGTTTCTATTCCCAACACCCAGTGAGTATGGTCGGGGTCGTCCTTCGAGCTGCATCAGTAAGGATAAAACTAAGCTTCAGGGTTTGTAGGAGAGGGGTCCTAGTTTCTACGGTTGGACAGGCCCGCCCAGAAGACATAAATCCGGTCTGCTGTTTCGCAACCCTGGGGTGGTGAGGGCTCTAGACCCTGAGATTGGCCAGGTCTTCCCAGGGTGATTCTGAGGCTTGGCCGCCACACCAGGGCTGGAATGTGCAAGTTGGGGCATCCCTGTCCCAGCTGCTGCCTAAGGTTTGAGGAGGTAGCATTCGAATGAGCAGATCACCACCACTGAGCGGGCAGCCAGCAACTTCTGCTGACATAACGTTTGTTTAGGTTCGTCCGTGGGAGATGCCACGGCGGTGACAAAAGGAGCAGAAACAGGGACGCAAGGGAGTCACTCGCCCAGTGAATATTAAGTACGGGTCTACCGTGTGCCGATCCCTTTGAAGCCTTCGGAGATATGTCAGAGAATGGGACAAAATGGGTCCCTGAATGCTTCAAGTGCACACACCTAGTTATCAAAGATCCTCTGTCGTTAGAGCCGTGACGAAGTCCCTGAAAGAGAAAAGAACGATGGCCTGGGAGGGTATAGGACAGGGATTCCAGGCCAGGCCAGCAGAGGTAGTGAGCTTGTCCTGGAAGGAATGGCCTCTCTGGGGAAGAAACGGTTCAGCTGAGATCAGATGAGCCAAGGCAGGTGGGGAGGTTTTGAAGAGCATTGAAGGCTGGGGGCACAGCATGTGCCAGGGCCCCGAGGGATAGGAAGTCTGCACATTGAAAGAATGGAAGGGCTGGTGTTGTGGCTGCGTATATAGGACAGGGGGAAAGAGCTCGCTGTCAGCCAGACCCCGCAAGGGCATGGAATCTGTACTGAGAATGTTCCGTTGGCCCTCCGGCCAACGGGAGGATGTTAAGGAACGATCGAGAAGGGGATGCCATTATCTAATCCGTGTTTATAAAAGCTCGCTCCGGAGAATGGGTGATGGCGGCCGGAGGCCATTGCAATGGTCCAGTTGAGAGATGTGCGTGGCTTGGATTGGGGTGAAGGTAGGAGTGGTGGTCGCAAGCGAATACATTCCAGATGGGGCGGGACGAGGGACAAATAAAAAGACAAAGGGCAATGGACGCCCGAGAAGGTAAGAGCGGGTGTGTTTAGTCGTCTGCCTGCAGGGCGGTGCTCAGGAGTAAATGGTGGTCAAGGTGGGCAGGTCCTGGCATCTCCTGTGACTGTTACCTCCCCGTGGCTCGTCTTGTCACTCTTGCAACTGTTGCCATGGTGACTGGTAGATGGGTGCTCTGGGGATATCAGTGGGAGGCGACCAGCCAGAGGGACGGCCGGGAGCAGAGCAGACCTGGTTGGAGAAGGGAGCCGCCAATCCAGATCTCTCTTCAGTGGTAGAACTTCATTTCCGGTCACCTCGTAAGGGGCAAACAACATATCCACTCCCCCGCGCCACCCCAGGCCGCCGTGGACAAGGCAGTGTTCTTTGGAGGAGAGAAGAGGAGAGGTAGAGAAGATCTGCGGCCCCCATCGCCACCCAGGAGTAACGTCCACCTCTTCTCCCCAGGCTCGAATACCTCCATTTATTAAATCAAAAAGTAGAGAAGTATTTCTTTGTTTTAATTTTTGTAATGTTTCTATTTATTTTTGAGAAAGAGAGAGAGAGAGAGAGAGAGAGCGAGCAGGGGAGGAGCAGAGAGAGAGGGAGACATAGAATCCGAACCAGGCTCCAGGCTCTGAGCTGTCAGCCCAGAGCCCGACGCCGGGCTCGAACCCACGAACCGCGAGATCCTGACCTGAGCTGAAGTGGGGCGCTTAGCCGAGTGAGTCACCCAGGCGCCCCGAGAAGTATCTCTTTGGCCGGTGCCGTGATAGCTACAGAAATCATCGTCGTCCTTGTCCAGAGTCAGAGCAAGAGAAGCCATCAGGCGGTTATTCTTTGAAAAGTAGCAAAAACAGGAACGTGGATGTGTTTAGGATTGCCCCGTTCCCAGGATCCTGTTCATTTCATTTTTCCAGGGATTCTGGGAGGAGTAGCGCTTGGAAGACAAGAGCACTGGGACTGGGGGTTTGTGTCACCTGCCTCAACGTCACTTCGCGGAGAAATGGCGGGTCCAGGCTTTCCCTCCCACTCCTCCAAATCAAGCAAGCTTCATGGTTGACTGTCCTCTCCAGCAAAAGTCCTTGAGGCTCAGAGTGTCAGCCCCGTGATTCTGTGACTGCAGCATGTGGGGTCGGTGGGTCCGCAGCTGAGGGCACAGCCGGAGAGCTTTGTGCGTGTCTGGAGCCCCGGGCCCCCCAGCTCTCACCCCCTCGTGCTCCCAGGGAGAAGATTCTGGAAAGCGTCTTCTCTCCTTTAGAGGAACTGAAGCAACAGCCCCGCCACCCCGCTTCTGCCCCCCCACACACTCACACACACGCGGGGAGGAAGACGGGGGGCGTTTGCTCACTGCGTCCTTGTGCAGGAAGAAGGTCCTCTGAGCTGTTAATAGATCCTGTCTCACTGGGGCTCTAATGAGCCCAGCGGGGGACGGTGTGTGCTGCACGGGGCCCCCGGCTGTCCTCTCACCCGTCACCTGATGTCACCTGATGTTTCAGCTTCAGCATTCAGGAGTCCCCGAGGGCTCAGACTGTCCAGGCTGCTTCCCAGACACAGGGCGGAACCGCTGGGCAAGCACCCACCTGTCCGTGCCGGGGAGAGAGGGATTGCAACGGACTGGGGTCAGGTTTCTATTATGTGACAGACCCTTCCTCCCATGTGACGCCCAGCTCTTGGTCCCTCCGGGACCTCAGAGCCTGCCTCGGCTTCCCTGACCTGCATTGTCCGTGAGGCCCCGGGCTGCAGCCTGCAGTCTCCCAGGCTTTATCTGGGTCCAGCCAGGGGGGTGGGGGCGGAATCGGTGTGAAGCTGAAGGCAGGGCGTTTGCAGAAACCGGAATACGGCTCTGCTCCCACCGGACCCCGGCCGCCTCTCTAACATCAGCTCCCTCCCCTGCTCTGGCTCTGGCTCTGCTCTCCCTTCCCCTCTCCCCCTCTTTTTCACCCTCCCCCTTCTATTTATGGAAAACCTGACTATTTCACCCGCAGGACCACCAACAAAATGCGGCCACTTCACAAGGCTTACTTTGCTTATTTTGCAAGCAAGCACGTTCCCGGTTTTGCCAGATCCCTTAGAGATCACTCACTGTGTCATTCAATGCTCTGTCCCATTTGGGGATGGTGTTGGCCTGTGCTGGGCCTTCTTACTCAGACTAATTAATAACGTGCCGTGCTTGGGGCGTTGGGCCGGCAAAGCAATGGTTTCCTTCGCAAACTCGGGGATGCTGGATATTCCAGCCTAACACCTCGCTGTGAAATGAGCCCAGGTTTTGAACCGACGGGCTTGTCCCGAGGGCCTTGCGATTCCTTCGGATTCCAGATGCAACCCCGAAGTACTCTCAGGAAGTGGGTTTTTATTGTTGTTGCTGTTCTGCTTGCCCATTGGCTGGTTTTCCTTCCGGGACCCAACACTCGCACCTCCGCTCAAGATTGTCCGCTGATAATACCCACCTTGAACGCACGTGTACAACGGGGAGCTCCTTGTCCAGAAGCCATTTCTAGGGTCAAAAAGAAACCACAGAAAATCTACGTGCACGATTCAAAACCCGTAGGGAGGAAATGGAGTATTTATCCCTCAAAACGCTCTGATTTGGAAGAGCGGGGTTTTGTGGCCAATGTGGGATCCCGTAGGACGCTCGATGGCTTGCTGCGCACCTGCTGGGTGTCAGTCAGCGTGGTGGGTGCTGGAATCCAGCCTTTCGTGAGCCTCAGCTTGTCCCTCAAGCGTGTCGCGACGGAGGGGGCCGGGGAAAGCGGTAGACACACAGTTGAAATACACGTGAAATCTTTTGCTGCCGAATCACGAACTCAGACTTAGCAAGCCAAGGAGGGGGGGCGTCACAGAAGGGAATGAGGCAGGAGACAGACCTGGCTCACTGGACGTCCTTGGCCATGGTCGTTGACTGAATACCATCACTCTGCTATTCAGACGTGGAACATTTTTTTTTTTATTTTGTTTTCACATCTATTCATTTTTGAGAGACAGAGCGACAGAGCATGAGCGGGGGAGTGGCAGAGAGAGAGGGAGACACAGAATCCGAAGCAGGTTCCAGGCTCCGAGCTGTCCTCACAGAGACTCGAACCCATGAACTCTGAGGTCGCTCAACCGACTGAGCCACCCAGGCGCCCCTGGAGCGTTTGATTCAACACCAGAAGCACCTTTCTTTTCTTCCTCCCTTCACTTGGCGCAAAGGCACTTACGTACGGAAGGCACCCCTGTGCCTTCTGCCGTCCTAGGCCCTGGATGTAAAATAGTTTGTACTAACCGAGAGCCAGTTCTCATGGGGGAGCCAGTAGAGGAATCAACAGTTACGAAGAATGTGCTAAGAGCTGTCCCTGCATGAGGGCTCTGAGCACAGACCCTACCCAGGATGTGAGGGCTAAGAAATTCCACAGGGGGGCGGGGGTCCTACGGAAGGTAAAATTCTCGCTCGCTTGTTACGTTCACAATTGAGAAAAAAGCGTGTGTGTGTGTGTGTGTGTGTGTGTGTGTGTTTTCTGCTAATAAGAGGTAGAATGAACAAAAATGCATTTCACCTATGGCTTTGGAAATCAACCCTGAGCCATGCTGCGCACCCCCTCCGAACCCGGAGACCCCAAAGATGTCAAAGTAACAGTAATATGGGAATTTCTTTGGGGGATGCTGTGGGAGGAGGAGAGGAAAAGTTAGTTCTGAAAACAGGTAGTGGAAGAATTTGACATGTGGCGAACACAGTAGAGCTGTTCCGTGGAGTGTGCGTATGCTTTTGTTCTAAAATATATCGCCTTTTCTTCGGCGGGGGCCTGAGGGATCAGAAGCAAGGGGTTGATTTGAAAATAAAGGTTATGAAAAATGGTAAGGCCCTGGAGGCCCTGGAGACACTTTACATGAATTTCCAAAGCCAAGAGATTGTCAGCTGGGGCCGTGGCGTCAGTACTGGCCTTCCAGGGAGAAACGTGCTCATTTTTTTTGTTTTTTTGTTTTTGTGGGGTTTTTTTTTTTGGCCAAGTAGAACTGGGAATTACATTCTATTTCCTGAGCTGAAGCAGTTCAAGTCACGGGTGAGATCTCATTTGCCCATCAAGTCCTGGTGGCCGGCTGTGAAAATGTGAAAACCAGATTAAAGACAGCTCTGTTTATGGAGTGCCAAGGAACACAGCCTGGCTTTCCTGCCAACTAAAATCCAAAAGTTCGCCGCGCTTCTGTGGACTGAGTTTTCTTTGTTGTCCCCAGATTTCACATGTTGAAACCCTAACTCCCATTGTGGTGGTCGGTAGATGGGGCCTTTGGGGGGTAATTAGGGAGTCATGAGGGTAGAGCCATAATGGGATTCATACACTTGAGCTTCCTGTCTGTCTCCTCCCCTCCGCCATTTACAAAGGAAAGGAAAAGCCGTGTGAGGACACAGCAAGAGGGCAGATGTCTACAAGACAGAAGTCTCACCAGGAAACCAATCTGCCAGCTCCTTGATCGTGGACGTCCCAGCCTTCAGAACTATGAGAGATACATGTCTGTTGTTCAAGCTGCCTCGTCTCTGGCATTGTTGTTACCACAGGCTGAGCTGCCTCAGACACAACCTAAATGTCTCAAAACGTGCCCCAAACTCAATGTGACCGGCTTGCTTCCTCTATCACCTCTCGTCCTCGTCTTTCTTAGGGAACAGAATCACCCACCTACTTGCCCAGCCTAGAGACCGCTGAGTTACATGTGGCCTTTCCTCATCAGACACGTTTCTCTGGGACCAGGTCCAAGAGACGTCGGCTCTATCCGGGCACCCCGTGAGTGCAGCTTCCAACCAGGCTTATCCTAGCTTTGGTTTTCCTCCCCAAGCCATTTTCCCATAGCACTTTATCACAGGGAGCCTTTAAAAACAACCTTGAACTTGAAGACTGTATTTGTTCCCTCTTTGTCTACGGTCACCAGTCAAAGATCCTCAGCACGGCCTAGAAGACCCTTCCCCATTTGGCTACAGCCCACACTTCTAGGCTTATCTTCTGCTCCCCTCCCCTCACCCTCCTACGTTCCTGGATGTAAGTGAAAGGACTCACTTCTTTCTTCTTCTCTAGCTACACCTGCTTTCGTGTTCCTGGTCCTTGGAGCACATTGCTCTGAATGCGTAGAAGAGTTTGTCTGTCCCTCTTTGCTTGTAATGCATGACCAGCACTCAAGGCCAGGACCAAGGCAAAGCAAGCGAGGCAGCTATGGCTCAACCACAGGCTGCCAACTCTCGAGGTCACGTAAATGTGTGAGAACAAGGGCCGCCTTCTTTCTCTTCCCTAGACCTTCAGTCTCCTTCCCGCTTGTCCCAGCCCCATCCACCTCCTCATTATGGTGGTGGGCTTTGCACCCAAGTCTGGTCCAACAGGTAGTCGATTCGATCCATTGGGCATTTACTGAGGATTTGCCATGTTGTACGAATAAACTCAGAGCGCTTTGGCCATTTTGCTTTTACTCGTGAAACCTCCCGCTGCAGCTTCTGGGATCGAGTGCGGAGTGAGTGCTGATGACTGTACGATACCCACATTGGTGTAGGTTTCTTAATCCAATGGCATCAGACTTGGTCTCTGCATCTGTGACAGTCACCCGTTGTCAAGGAAGATCCTGAAACACAGACAAGGCTAATTTTGCAAGTCCCTGAAAACTCATTCTTTCATTACCGGGTGAAGAGATACGAGAGAGTCAACTATTCGGAAGGTAATGTACGAAGATTAGGGGATAATCTCCCTTTCTAATCATACAAATTATTGGTTATGCCAAGTCCCCCAAAACATCAATGATAGGCAAGTAGGGAGCTCCTTGAAATGCACCTGGCTCTAGGCTCCATGTATGTAAATCGTGGGGGAAGAGGATTAATATTCCTATACGTCATCCCATAGCCATGGACATGGAATAAATAATCTGGGGGAAAAAGGTAAAGAATTCTTCTAAGGGGAGCAGCTGAGAGGGAGCAGTGGACGGTTGAGAGCACACCCTCGGGGGCCTACCAACATGTCATGTGGAAATGAGAGGGCACAATGTTTTCGTGAACAATATCCATCAATTGTGAAGAGTTGAAGGCAACTCTGTATATCATTTCTGGTGTATGAGTTTGCAAGGATTTTCATGGTTGAAGAAAATGGGTCAGAAATTAGAAACAAACTCATTTCACAGATACATCTTATTTCAACCAATAGGGGGGATTATTTGGAAAACAAATTGGCTTGCTACTTGGGTTAATTAGGGCTCTTTTGGCTGAAGAGAACAGTAACCAAGAAAGCGTTCTTTTTTTTTTTTTAATTTTGCTTTATTTTTCTCTGAATGATTAAAAGGACAGAGTGTATAGGGCTACAGGCATGTCCGAATCCAGATGGATAAAATAATGACTTCAGAAACACATCTAGACCTTTCAGTTCTACTTTTTCTGTGTTACTGTCACCATTAAATAGGCAAGGATGGCCACTGGTAGACGCAGGTGCACATTTTATCACCTTCGAAACTTGCGAGAAAAGGGCTTCTTTTCTCCAGCATTTTAGCAAAAGTATTGTCTCATGTTAGTAGAGTTTGGGTAGTATGTTTCTTTTTTTTTTTATGTTTTTGTATTTTTGAGACAGAGAGAGACAGAGCATGAGTGGGAGAGGCGCAGAGAGAGAGGGAGACACGGAATCCAAGGCAGGCTCCAGGCTCCGAGCCGTCCGCACAGAGCCCGACACGGGGCTCGAACTCGCGGACCGCGAGATCACGACCTGAGCCGAAGTCGGGCACTTAACCGACTGAGCCACCCAGGCGCCAGTGGGTAATATGTTTCTTAACCAGTCACTGTAGTGAGGGATAAACTGTGCTCTGACTGCCCATATTTGGGTAATGTGCCCCGTTTTGGAGCCGGAAGTGAGGTCATGCTCACCATCACACTGTGCGAACTGAAAATGGCGGATGGTAGTTCTTTAAATGGTTTCCAGTAAGGACAAAGTATCCACTAATCCCATTGATCTACTTTTCTGAGATGGTTGGTTCATTCGTTTATTTGCTCATTCATCCTGGTTTTAAATCCTGTCCGATATGCAT
Source organism: Herpailurus yagouaroundi (assembly GCF_014898765.1). NCBI lineage: Eukaryota > Metazoa > Chordata > Mammalia > Carnivora > Felidae > Herpailurus > Herpailurus yagouaroundi. The sequence goes on along the minus strand of NW_024412447.1, from coordinate 11,799,241 downwards.
TACTTTTCAATCTCAGGATTTTGTTTATTTACATTTAGTGTGTTCATTGATCTGTGGTTATATTTAGGTCAGTTATGTCACTGTTTTATATTTGTCCCATCTGGTTTTAGTTCCTTCTCTCCTGACCTCTTTGAATTGACCAAATATTCTTGATATTCCACTTAAATTCACTAATAGCCTCTTAAGCTAGGTCTTTTCTCATGTCAGTCTTCTAGTGGGTACTCTAAGGATTATAACATGCAACCTTATTATATTCTACTTAGATTTAATATTATGTCACTTCACATAAAATGCAAGAACACGCCAACAGTACAATATCATTCTGTTCACTGTTTCCCTACGTACCGTATTTTACATCTACTTATTTTATAGAGCCACAAAACAGTATTAACATTCTTGCACTAAATAGTCATGTGTCTTTAAAGAAGCTAACAAGAAATGATTGATGACTCTACCCATATACAACTGATACTCCATTATTCGTGGTAATATTCTGTCAAGCTGCTATCGAGTGAGTGAGTGAATACTGAGCTTTCGTTCCTACGGCAGATACGGGGTTAGGTTCCTGCGAGACTCTGGTCACAACATTTTCGTCCAGTCATCAATAGCTAACCTTGTTTTATGTGGGTTTATGTTTAAAGACACCTTAGTTCATACGTATTGTTGATTCGTGAACATTGACTATGGCCAACAGTGCTGTGACTCATGCCTGAACAGAGCTTACCCCCACACATATTTTCTCATGGCATAGCCCGCTTACACTTAGGAACACCGGACAGCTCTTGAGTGCTACACTTAAGGGGCCATTTGAAGTGGCAAAATCCCCGAGAAAAAGCAAAGACGTGAAAAACGTGGCGGTAAATAAAACGTACAAAGATCGTTTGTTTGTACGTTGAGAGCTGAAACAAGAAGGCAGAGAGTCACCACAGCTGGGAACATGCATATCAGGCAACTCACACTTTCTGCCACTCTGCACATGTCCCTGAAGGACTGCAAAGGGGCCGCGAAGGTTTGTTTTTGGATCACATGTAAATTTTAGTGAATGGGTCAATTCACATGCATGAATTCTACGAATAGTAAGGACTGACTCAACTTACCATTTCTGGTGTTCTTTGTTCCTTTCTATACTATTTAGTTTCTATCTGGTTTCCCTTATGTTTAGGCTGAAGAAACTTCTTTAACATTCTTTTAAAATACAGCTGTTTTGACTATGCATTCTCTCATATTTTGTTTACCTGAAATGTCTTTATTTTGCCTTCACATTCAAAGAATTTTTTTACTAGATGCAGAGTTCTAGGTAGACATTCCTTTGTTTCCTGATCCCTATTGTTCCAAAAGAGAAGTCATTTATAAATAGTACCATTGTTCCCCTGTGTATCTTGTGTCACATCTCCCTGGCTGCCTTGAAGACATTTTTTTTTATTCTGTTTGGTTTCCAGAAGTGGAACTATGATGACCTACTTATGGTTTTCTTTTTTTTAATTTTTGAATGTTTATTTATTTTTGAGAGAGACGCAGTGTGAGCACAGGAGAGGCAGAGAGAGAGGGAGACACAGAATCCGAGGCAGGCTCCAGGCTCCGAGCTGTCAGCATAGAACCTGACGTGGGGCTTGAACTCACCAACTGTGAGATCGTGACCTGAGCTGAAGTTGGACGTTTACCAACTGAACCACCCAGGTGCCCCCGGTTTTGTTTATATTTAGCCTACTAAAGGTTCATGGAGTTTCTTGGATGTGTAAGTTAATGGTTTTCACCAAATATTATAAAGTCAGCAATTATTTCATATATTTTTCCAGTCCTTTTTTAAAAAATCCCCTTTAGGGATGGCAATTACGCATATTTTCAAGTATTTTCTATTTTCCCATATGTTTCTGAGAACGTCTTGAGTTTTTCCCCCATTTTTTTTCTGTTTCAAGTTTCTAGCGACTTTCCTGTATGTTTCTAATCTGCTACTTAGTCCGTCCAGTAAATTTTCCATTTCAAATGTTATTTTTAAAGTTCTACAATTTAATTTTGGTTCTTTTCTTATGGTTCCTGTTTTTCCGTTGGTATTCCTCTTCCATTCACCAATTATAACTATCTTTTACTTTACATTCCCGACCATATATGTAATTACTGCTTCAAAGTCTGTGTTTGTTAATAACAACATAGTTATGTATGGTCTTAGCCTATTGATTGAGTTTTCTCCTGACTATGAATCACACTGCATTGCCCTTCCCCTGTCCAGTAATTGTTTATTGTGTACGGGACATTGTAGATGTTGCAGAAACTCTGGGTTCTGGTATATTCCTTGGATGAGTTGATTTTTGCTCTACCAGGTGATCTAATTTCTTACTAATTTACTTGAACTTGTGGATGTTTTGTTTTATCCTTTGTTAGTGTGGGTCACTTTTAGTTTTTCTTTCAGTCTTTGGATGGAGCCTTAGTTCTGGGAAATCGTCGTTTAAAGCATTGCCCTTATGGGGCGCCTGGGTGGCGCAGTCAGTTGAGCGTCCGACTTCAGCCAGGTCACGATCTCGCGGTCTGTGAGTTTGAGCCCCGCGTCGGGCTCTGGGCTGATGGCTCGGAGCCTGGAGCCTGTTTCCGATTCTGTGTCTCCCTCTCTCTCTGCCCCTCCCCCGTTCATGCTCTGTCTCTCTCTGTCCCAAAAATAAATGAACGTTGGAAAAAAAAGTAAAAAAAATAAATAAATAAAGCATTGCCCTTAGAAATCAGCAGAAATCTGAGATGTTTACCAATCCTCTGTAACTTGGTGGGGTTCAAACTCTGAACTCCACTGCTCCTCAGGTAGGTCACAGCTGAAACCTCTGCTCAAGTTTTTCAGCTTTCCATCCTTTGCTTTCTCTTGAGGGTCTTGGCAACACCACTCCCCCCTCACATGTACATAATTCAGACGACATTAGGATTTGGGGGGAGTTTACATGTAAATTGGGCACTCCTCTTTCTGTAGATCCTTCCTTTTAAACATTCTCCTCTCCCTAAATTTGTAGCTACTCTGGAACCCCCCAAATCCTTCCCTCTGATACTTCAGGCTGAAAGGCTGGATATTTTTGTTTGAGTTCTAGGCAACCTACATTGAGCATACTGGGGTAGTCCTCAGGGGGAAAACTATGTAAACATAGCTCTCACCCAGCGGATTTTCTTTCATTCAAGGGTTGACTCCATTCCAATTTCTGCCTGCTTTTGATCATTCTCCGGTGCCAACAGAAACATCATCCGTTGCCTTTTTGTTTTGTTTTGTTCTGTTTGTCCCAGTTTCATCATTGTTTTCTGCATGAAATTTAATCAGATAAAAGCCATTTCACAGCTACAAGAATTGAAACTTGCATCAATTCTGCCTTTAATCCATTTGGTTAATGAAAGACTTCCAACCTGTGGTCTGAGTCTGCCAACGTGGTATGGGCAGCCCTGCGGAGAAATGAGGGAGTGGAATGTTTGGAGACCCTCCATAGATGGCTGGAGAAGGCATTTTCTGAACAGGAATGCAAATTGAGTAGCAAATATTCAAGGAGAGAACCAAGATTTCCTCTTGGCAAAGTGCGCATGTGAAGTTGTTCCGTGAGACAGCAAAATGATTCTGCATAACTCTGGGGTGACCGGTGTGGGTCCTGGTGGGGTGTAAGTTTGATGAAAGTCTACAGATTGGTTTGTTTTCTCCCTTTCGTCTTGGTTTTGAGCCGCGTTGGTGTGGAGAAAATGGGGGTTGGAATAACAAAATCAAGCTTACTTCAATGGTTCGATTGTCTCTGAAACTCTTCCCATTCTATGTGTTGTTTCTCGCACCTGAGAACCTGACATCAAGTTATGTGCAATTTGAGCTATCTGCCGTCTCCCGCGTTCCCCCAGGAGCATACCTGGAGACGGGATTTGGATACGTACGGTTTGTTTGCAAGGTGATCCCAGGAAGCAGTGGTAAAGACAAGAAGTGGAAATACGAGGCAGGGAAGAGAGGGAAGGGAATATGGGCACATTCATGAGTTTTGAACTGGGCACAACTCACAGTGGTTAATCCCACTGGAGACCCTGGCAAGCCTCTCCGGAACATCCTAACCCAAGGGATGAGGAAGCTGGTGTGCTGACTCTCCAACTCCCATTTGTCATTTAGCTGTTCCCAGTGCTCTGCACTCTGGCCTGCTGTGTGCTCAGATTCCCGTAGAGAATCACTGGAGACCACAGTAGAAAGTGGTAGGTCCCGAAATGATGAGCGTCGAGATCCAGGCACAGCGCCAAAGCATCTGTTACTCTACCGACTACGAACTGGCTATTCACTGGCCCACCACCTTAGGGTATGCACAGCAACCATCTCCCATCAAGTTGGAGCGTTATGAAAGAGCTCCGGGTTAAGCAGGTCTGAAAGGGAGGTAAGTTGAGTGAACAGGAGGCCCAGATTCCTATGTCATCGATTCCCGCTGCAGAGGCTACTTTCCCTCGATCCACATCTATGGCCTCCAAGATGACTGGTTTACTGAAAACAAAACAAAACAAAACAAAACAAATGTCTGGATCCGGGTCACAGATTTCTCTGCACAGTGTGCAGCCACCAATGTGAGATGAACGGCTGTGGTGTGCCAGCTCTGATCAGGAATATTCTGGAAAGATACCCGATAAAGGCCAATCTTCCGCAATGGCAAAGCTTGGGGCAGTTGTCCGTCCACTTTGATTGGACCGAGCGATCGGCAATTTGGATACATCCTGATTCACGTGCAATAGAGAAGTGTCTGGCCAGCTGGTCAGGAATCAGAAGGTATAGAATTGGAAGACTGGCAACAAAACGTCTGGGGAAAAGGTATTGGGTGAGTACAGTGTGGAAACATACTTTTGTTGCATGTGCATGCAAAGCAAAGGCCGTGCACCGCAGGGAAGGCTCTCGATAATCCCATGGGCAAGATGACACATTCTACAGATGACGGTCAGATGTACAAAGTGCCCGTGAGGACACAGACAGAGGCTGTGTATTGGCTCACCAATATGGTCTGAGGACTTAAGCTTCCAACGGCAAAGGCCAATGTTGAGCCCTGCTTTGGTGCCTTTCTCCCGGGTGACCAGATAGCCACTTGGTGACAGACCATCTGCACTGATCTCCTTCCAGTAGGAAGAAGGCGGTGATTTGTCCACACTAGGATAGTTACACATGTGCCTTCTCTTCTGTCAATGCTTGTGCCAGTACCAAAACCCATGGACTTGTTAAATGCCTTATTCTCAGTCACTGTGTGCCACACAGCGTTGCTGCCGAAGGAAGAACCTATTTCACGGCAAGATAAGTGTGCCCATGGATTCATGCCCGTGGAATTTACGAGTCTTACCATGTGTCACATTACACGGAAGCCGTTGGTCAGATAGATGGGGAAATGGCTTGCTGAAGAGTTGATTATACCTCCAGTTGGGAGAGAGAACTCTGAAAACCTGACGTTAAAGACACTTTCAAGAAACGACCGATGTCTGGTGCCATTACTCTCATAGCCTGAATGCAGGGGTCTGTGAATTAACACCCCAGATGATCAACTTGCAGATATTTGTTTCCATCCTTGACACTTGATGCTTAATTCCCAGCAGAGGAATGCTTCCCACAAGGTGCACAGCTATGGTTCCGTTAAGTAGCAAGTTTAGTCCACCGCCTGGCCATTTGGGGCTCCTCATGCCATTGAATGAATGGACAACGAAGGCTGCTCTTCTGTCCACTGAAGTGACAGATCTTGATTTTTTTTTAGGGTTGCAGCTACATAAAAGTGACATTCCAGGTCATCCTTCACCCTTGGGATTCTCTGGAGAAGCCACTTCTCAGTTTCACGCTCAGTAGAAAACTATACCAATCAGATAAGGGCAGGGCCACTCAATATTCAGACCCTTCAGGAACAAAGGCTCACAGCATCACATGAGGTCGGTTTGGGATCTGACTGAAGACAGAGGGAGCGTGGAATGGTAGTGAAGAGGAAAGTTATAAACATCAACAGTGATTAGTTACAGAAATGTACCTGCTTTCCTGCATGGACAGAAGTAATACATCCATGAAGAAACGGATATGGGCTTTTTAGCCATGTGTACGTTTTGCATAAACTTCTAACAACCTCTACCAGGCTTTCTAGGGACAATGGGTCTTATCTTCCTTAATGATCACGGTGGACATGAATTTGGGCATGGCTCCTTCCAAAATCAGCATCGCTTGGCTTTAAGACATGTTTTGATGCCTACCACAGACCGAGGCACCTGCGACGTTCTGGGATTTCCTTTCCTCTCCAGATAGGGAGATACGGCTCCAGTGTCGCTAGAAACGTGTCTCAGCTTACGTTCTGCTCCCTGGCCAATAGCCATGCCTCTCCTGAAACCAGAGTACAAGCAATCTATGATTCTAAGTCCTTCAAAATGGCAACGAACATGGTCCCTACAGTCCCCGGCCATGCCCTCCCCCATTTTCTGAGAGCAACAACAAGAGTTGGAAACTTGGGTTTTGTGAAGTTTTCCAGCATTCTGTAGAATGCAGAGAGCTGGAAGGTCGAGTGCCTGCGGAGGGACAGAGCAGAGTCCGGCAGAAGATAAGAAAGGACAGGGGACACCGCTGTCAGTAAGCTTAAAACCATGACTTACCACGTGAACCTGTAGTGGAATATGGCAGCTGCTGATTCAGGAGCAGCCACTGATGCATCACACCCAGGCCCCCCGCCATGGGATGTTTTTTTGGGGGGGAGGCAGTTATTATCTGTCGGGGAGATGATCTTACTTGGGGTGAACAAAAGACAACACGAAGGCACGGCGTGCCGCCCTGGGCTGGAGCCTCCGGGCTGAGCCGTGCCGCTAAGAGCTGCAGCTAGATGGAGGTCACGGCTAAATCTTTGGGCCTGAAATGGCAAACGGTGGCCTTTTCTCTCCCTCTGAATGACCACCTTGAAGGCAAATCAACAGGAGTGACGGGGGGAGGGGGGGAGCCCCGCAGCTGAGCTGTCTGCTCACCAGAAGGGAGAATTCAATAGTGCTCCCCTCCGAACTGAGCCCCGAGTCAGCCCTTCTGAAATCCAAGTGACATTTCTGCCCGTGAGTGAATGGAAACACACGCCTTTCGTCCCGGAGTCGAGCGGTGGCGTTTTGTCTGCGGTCTCCTTGCTCTCCTGGCCTGATTGTTTGCGGGGGGGGGGGTGGGAGGGTGGGGAGGGGGGAAACAATTAAATCTTCCATTCAATTATGGCCTGTTTGGGTCTGAAGAGCTGTTTAAAACCAGAGAGCCTTATCATATTAATGAGCACTGCTGCCAAGATGAATACCTGAGAAAGAGATTCCCTGGGGAACCGAGGAACAGCGCTGAGAATATTAGGATGTTATGATCTGCCCTTGATGGGAAACTACTGATAAAATGGCACATTACCCCCAGAGATAGGGACTTTTGTGTTAAATAGGCATGACAGTGAACATATATATTTCGCAGAGCCTGATAGACAGCACAAACTTGGATGACACACACACACACACACACACACACACACACACACAACTAATTATCTGCCTAATATCGTGGGGGACCCAGCACTGGCGATGTCTATGGGGGAAGGGTCAGAATTGGGAAAGTGGGAGTAAGAGGGGCAGAGGGGTAAGCCGGCTCAGACTGGTCAAGGTCTGCTTGCGTCAAATTCAAGGGCAAAAGCAAAGTTCAAGTCCCCGAGTCAGGCTCTGTGCGGACAGCTCGGAGCCTGGAGCCCGCTTTGGATTCTGTGGCTCCCGCTCTCTCTGCCCCTCCCCGACGCATGCTCTGTCTGTCTATCTGTCTGTCTCTCTCTCTCACAAATAAATAGACATATTTTTAAAAACCCACTCATTAGCTCCAAATGGAATGTGGTCAGTGCTTCACAAGCATGGAATGACTGTGGAGAATGCAAGTTGATTGGTGTGATGTTTTAATTTGGGGGTATCTTGACCCGCGTTTCATCTGCTGTCATTCACTCCGTACAATTATTTTGATTTATCCGTGACGGTGCCTTTATCAGTAGCTCGTTCCTGTTGATTGCTGCTTAGTACTTCACTGTAAGGACATACTACCTTCTGTGTATCCGCTCACCTCTGAGTGCGCATTGGGGTTGTTTCCAGGGTTGAACTCTTACAAATGAGGCTGCTCAGAATATCCACGTGTCCGTCTTTGAAAGGACACGGGCTCTTACTTCTTTGGGGGAAATACTTGGGAGAGGAATGACTGGCTCGTATGGCAAGTGGATGTTTGACTTTTGAAGACACTGCCAAACTGGGGCGCCGGGGTGGCTCAGTCGGTTGGGCGTCCGACTTCGGCTCAGGTCGTGATCTCACGGTTCAAGCCGTGGGTTCAAGCCCCATGTGGGGCTCTGGGCTGACAGCTCAGAGCTTGGAGCCTGTTTCGGATTCTGTGTCTCCCTCTCTCTGCCCCTTCTCCGCTCATGCTCTGTCTCTGTCTCTCAAAGATGAATAAACGTTAAAAAAATTTTTTTTTTTTTTTTTAAAGAAACTGCCAACTGCTTTCCAAAGCAGTTGTTCTGTTTCAGGTGCCTGCAAGCAGGGTATGCGAGTTCCAGGGGCTGAGCATGTCCACTGGCATTGGCATTGTCAGTATTTTTTATGTTCACCAATGTAATAAGCATCTCTTCATGGCTTAATTTATATTTTGTGAATGGCTAATGCTACTTAACACGTTTTCCTATTTATGCCTATTTCCTGTTTATCATATATATATCTGTTTATATTATATTATATTATATTATATTACATATTGTATACTATGTAATGATATTATATGTTATAATTATATATTCTATATACTTATATATTTTGTTTATATTTAATTATATATTTATTATATATTATGTTATATATTATATATTTTATTATGATAATCCACTATATATAATATATGTATTATATAATATATATTATGTTAATTCAATATAAATTTATATTTATATACAAAGAAATATACATGATATAAATATTACATATTTGGTTAGAAAAATATTTTCTCCTAGTTCATGGCTTGTGGATTTTATTTTCACTTTTTTCTTAATGTTTATTTATTTTTGAGAGAGAAAGAGACAGAGTGAGATCAAGGGAGGTGCAGAGAGTGAGGGAGGTGCAGAGAGAGAGGGAGGGAGGTGCAGAGAGAAAGTAAGGCACACAGAATCAGAGCTCCAGGCTCTGAGCTGACAGCACAGAGCCCGAGGCAGAGCTCGAATGCACAGACGGCGAGATCATGACCTGAACCGAACCAACTGGGCCACCCAGGGGCCCCTTTCATTGGTGTCTTTTGAAGAGCAAAATGTTTCAGTTTGTATGAACTCCGATTTATCCATTTCCTTTTCTTTTAACGGATCATGCTTTTAGGGCCCTATCTAAGATATGGGGTGCAAAATTAAAAATATTTTGTCTTACGTTTCGTTCTAAAAACTTTATAGCTTTAGATTTTTTACGATATAACTCTCCATTTACCTATTTCTTTTTTAAATTCTCTTGGTGCTTCTCCGAGAAAACAGCAAATGGCAGATGATGCCAGTGGGCCCGGGGACCCTGGATTGGGAGGCCTCGGCGGCTTCCGCGGAGGCTTCCGTAGAGGCATCCTGGGCCGGGGCTGTGGCTGGGGTCAGGGCAGGGGCCGGGGCCAGGGCCCGGGACCTCGCGGAGGCAAGGCCAAGGACAAAGAGTCGATGCCCAACACCAAGCTGGGCCGCCTGATCGAGGACATGAATATCAAGTCCCTGGAGGAGATCGATCTCTTCTCCCTGCCCATCAAGGAATCTGAGATCATCGACTTTTTCCTGGGGGCGTCCCTCAAGGACGAGGCTTCGAAGATGATGCCTGTGCAAAACCAAACCCGCGCTGGCCAGCTGACCGGGTTCAAGGCATTTGCTGCCATTGGAGATGACAATGGGCACGTCGGTCTGGGTGTTAAGTGCTCCAAGGAGGTAGCCACTGCCATCCGTGGGGCCGTGATCCTGGCCAAGCTTTCCGTCTTTCCCGTGCGGTGAGGCTACTGGGGGATCAAGATTGGCAAGACCCCATGCTGTCCCGTGCAAGGTGACCGGCCACTGTGGCTCTGTCCTGGTGTGCCTCATCCCTGCCCCCGGAGGCACTGGCATTGCCTGAACCTCTGTGCCTGAGAAGCTACTGATGTTGGCTGGTATTGACGATGTCTGCACCGCAGCCAGGGGGGCTGTACTGCCTGCCCCCCCCCCCCCCCGCCAGGGAAACTTCACCAAAGCCACTTTGATACAGTTTCCAAGACCTACAGCTCTCTCACCCCTGATCTTCAGAAAGAGACTGTTCACCAAGTCTCCCCATCGGGAAATCATACCAGAGTGTCCATGCAGAGGACCCAGGCTCCAGCTGTGGCCATCCCATAGGTTTGCACCGGAAAAATAAAGTGCATTAAAGCTTGTTTAAAAAAGATAGTAATACGTAAAAGAATAAAATAAAATAAATTCTCTGGGCAATATTTGGTGGCTGTCAATGTACAAGCCTCGCACACTTTTTGTCCTAGGTTTTCCTAAATAATTCGTACTTTGGTGCTATTTTAAATGGTATTGCTTCTTTCATTTCAGTGTTGTGATTGCTCATATAGAAATATGATGTATCCTCGTATATCGACCTTAGATTCCGCAATTTTTCACTTTTTAGATCTAGAAGCATCTTTTGTAGATTCCATTGGATTTTCCACATAGGCTATCATGTGGTCGGAGAATAAACACTATTATACCTTCTTTCTTTGCAATCTGGATGCATTTTAATTCTTTTTTTTCTCCCTGATTGCACCTGCTACAACCCAAAACACAATGTGGTGTGGAAATGATGAGAGAAGTTACCTTTGTCTGTTCCTCCTCTTGGAAGCAAAGTTTTTAGCCTTTTACCAGCAAGTAAGGTGATATCTGCAGGGTTTTTTGGTACCTGTTTTTATTTGGTTGAGGAAGTTCCCTTCTATTCCTGTTGAGAGGTGTATTTTAAATGTAGAGTAGATACTGTATTTTAATGCTTTTTTGCCTATTTAGATGTTCAGATGACTTTCTTTTTTTTTCTTTATTATACAGTGAATTGATCTTGATTGCCTTGCTAATGTTAAACCAAAATCGTACTATTGAGATCAACTTCACTTGCTCCTGAGGTCTTATTTTTATTTTTACATTTAATTTGCTAAAATTTGGCTTTGAATTTTTGCATCAGTGTTCATAAGGGACATTGGTACATACTTCTCCTTTCTGGCAATATCCGTATCTGGTTTTGAAGTAAGTATAATACGACCCTCATTGAATGAGTCAGGAGGTAATCCCTCCTCCTCAATTTTCTAAATTTTTTTTTTCAACATTTTATTTATTTTTGGGACAGAGAGAGACAGAGCATGAACGGGGGAGGGGCAGAGAGAGAGGGAGACACAGAATCGGAAACAGGCTCCAGGCTCTGAGCCATCCGCCCAGAGCCTGATGCGGGGCTCGAACTCCCGGACCGCGAGATCGTGACCTGGCTGAAGTCGGACGCTTAACCGACTGCGCCACCCAGGCGCCCCCTCCTCAATTTTCTAGAGGAGTTTGTGTTGCGTTAGAATTCCTTCCTCCTTAAATGTTTGGTAGAATTTCCACTGCAGTAATCTGGGCCTGGAGTTTTCTTTGCGGGGAGGACTTAAACTACAAATTCCATTTCTTTTTTTTTTTTTTATGTTTTGTTTATTTTTGAGAGAGAGAGAGAGACAGACAGAGACAGAGCGCGAGCAAGGGAGGGACAGAGAGAGGGAGACACAGAATCCAAAGCGGGCTCCAGGCTCTGAGCTGTCAGCGCAGAACCCGACGCGGGGCTCGAACCCACGAACCGTGAGGTCGTGACCTGAGGCGAAGTCAGACCTCAATCGTCCGAGCCACCCAGGCACCCCTACAAATTCCGTGTCTATAATAGATACAGGACTCTTCAGATTATCTATTCTTGAGTACCTTTTGGAGAATTGGCCCTTGTTACCCACATTGCCGAAACTATTGACCTACCCTTTTATTATCTGTAGAATCTGGAATGATATTACCTCTTTCATTCATGGCGTGGATAATTTGTCTTCTCTCTCTCTCTCTCTCTTCCCTTCTTTCTTCTTTCCTCTGCTCTCTTCATCCTTCCTTCCCTCCTTCTTTCTTTCTCTCTCTGTCTTTGTATCTCTCTGAGTCTGTCTAGAGGTTTATCAATTATATTGATCAATTATATTGATCCATCTTATTGTTTCATTTATGTTCCCCATTGTTTTCCCGTTTTTTTGTTCTTGTTTTTGTTTTTACTTTTACCAGTTTCCTCCTTGATCTGTATTATTTCCTTTCTTGCGTGCAACGTAGGTTTAATTCGCTCCTCTTTTTCCAGTGTCTTAAGGTAGAAGTTAAGGGTATTGATGTCAGATCTTTCTCCTCTCCTAAAATAGAAGTTTAATGCTATTAAGTTCCCTGTGAGTACCGTTTTTTGTATCATCTTATATCTTCTGATATGTGTTTTTATTCTCATTCACTTCAATAATGCTTTGATTTCCTTTTTTTTCCCCTTTTCTTTCCTTTTGTTGTTTCGTTTTGATTTTATTTGTTCGTTTATTTTTTGGGGTCCGAAGTAATTTAGAATGGTGTGGTTAGTTTCCAAATATTTGGGGAATTTTTTGAAGTTCTTTTAGCTGTGGATTTCTAACTTAATCGCACTGTGGTCAGAGAACACGGTTTCTATCACTTGACTCCTTCTAAATTTATTAAGACCTGCTTTGTGGCCCATAATATGGTCTATTTTGTTGACTGTATTGTGTGCCCTTAAAAAGAATGTGTATTCTGCTGTTATTGGGTGAAGCCCTCTGTAAATGTTCATTAGGTCGAGGTGTTTGACCGTACTGTTCACGTTTTCTATATCCTTACTGTTCTTAGTTGTTTGTTCCATCAATTATGGAGAGAAGGGAATTGAACTATCTGCCTATACTTGTGGATTTGTATATTTCTCCTTGCAATTAGGTCAGCTTTTGTAATCATGTACTTTGAAGGTGTACTATTAAGGGCAAAAATATTTGCCCTGTGTCTTCTCAATGAATTGACCTCATGTATCACTATGCAATACGTTTCTTTATCCACGATAATATTTTTTGCTCGAAATTTACTACATAGGTAAATATAGCTATGTTAACTTTCTGTGTTTATTTTGTTAATGTTTATTATATTTATTTTTAATGGTTTTTTTTTAATTTTTGAGAGAGAGAGAGAGAGAGAGAGAGAGAGAGAGAGAGAGAATGAGCTGGGAAGGGTTAGAGAGAGAGGGAGACACAGAATCTGAAGCAGGGTCCAGGCTCTGAGCTGTCAGCACAGAGCCTGACACAGGGCTTGAACTCACGGACCGTGAGATCGTGACCTGAACAAGAGCGAGACATTTACCTGACTGAGCCACCCAGGTGCCCCCTATTATATTTATTTTTGAGAGAGACAGAACAAGAGTGGGGGAGAGGCAGAGAGAGAGGGAGACAGAATCTGAAGCAGGCTCCAGGCTCCGAACTGTCAGCACAGAGCCTGATGTGGGGCTCGAACCCACAAAACATGAGATCATGACCTGAGCCAAAATCAGATGCTTAACCAAGCAAGCCACCCAGGTGCCCCTAGCGATGGTAGCTTTCTTCTGATCAACTTCCTCTTGATTTTACCATGTTATGTCACTTTTCCTTTTTATTTATGCCTTTTTTACTTAAAGTGAGTCTCTTGTAGGCAATTTACAGTTGGATCTGGCTCCCCCAAACCCAAATCTAATAATCTTTGTCTTTTAATCATATTTAGACCATTTACATTTAATGTGATCATTGGTAACTAGTTTAAACCCATCATGTCACCATTTTTTCTTTCTGTTTTTCCTATCTGTTCTTTACTTCCTTCTCCCTCTTTTTTTCTGTCTTCTTTGGGACAGAACTAAAATTTTTTTATGATTTGTTTTAATCTTCTTTGTTGTGCACATTCTTTTCAAGTGAACATAGGACATTTGCCATGACAGACAATAGTCTGGACCACAAAATAAGTATCAATAAATTTACAAAGTGTCAAGTCATACAAGGTATGTTGCTAGAGTTTGATCTCTGATTATATTGGTATGTGTTTGTATAGTGCTATCTTAGAGCATCATAATTGGATTCCCATGGTCCGTTCAATGCCATTAACATTTACGCATAGAGCAGATGCCTGGAGTCCCTTTGACCTAGATAAAGAAATGGGAAACGACCAGAAGGCAGAGGGGATTAGGAAGGGTGACTGAAAGGAGACATTAGCAGATCTGGGTTTCTTTGATCCTCTGAAACACTAGTCCTGGAATGATTTTCTGCCAGTTAAGTATCAAGCTTTCAGGGAAGAATATAGAGCAGATTAGAACTAGATGGAAAAGCCAAAGGAAACATCATGATTCAAGTCTACAAAATCCCCACGGATATGAGTAGGATTGCTTGGATTGCCCACCAGACCCCTGAAAACTAGAACTATTTCTGCACTCTGCCTGTCTTTTAAATATAAATACTGCAAAATAATAAGTTAGAACAAATAAGATGAGGCTTAGATTTCTATTTCACTCAGTATGAAGTTGCAGCTTTTTTGAATAAGTGGATGGATGAAAAGATGTCTTGCCAGGAAAAAATGCTAGCACAGATCCAAAGCCTAGACTCGACTATGGAGGGACTCATGAAGTTAAGGGTGATTAATATATACAGATTCTGAGCTGGATGTCCATTGATGTGACCTAATGAGACAGCCCTGATGGAAGGACAGACCATGTGATTCCGTGTGTGATTTTGGAGCTCGTTCAGAAATCTTTGTGGCCAGTCTGCCTCAAGGGGAGGCCGATGTAACCCGTGAACACTTTTGATTTCAGTGACTAAATGAGGTTGAGTCGCTTAGTAGAAGCAAAGGAAATACAAATATCGCTCCTGGGAAGGTGGTAATACCACACGCCCCACTCCCTTGGCTTTATATAGACGACACTACTTGAAATAGGTGGGTGACATAACTGCCAAGCACAGAGACATGCCCGCTCCTTTTGCCGGTGTCTTGGCTCTCTGTCCCAGCTCCTAAGAGGTCTAGAGCACAACGACAGGGAGGCAACCGCCTTTTGTGTGGCTGACAGCAAGAGGACACTTCATACAAGTCCTACGAGTTTCAGTTCAGTGGGGACCTACTCTCAGTAGCTTTGGATTCTTTTCCATAGTTCATTGCTTTCTAATCAGTCGCGCCCCTTGTCAGAAAGAGCTCCTCTTAGACTCCCAGAGTAGAACAAATCCATAAGTCAGACACAATGAAATGGTGTTATTGTTTTCTCTTTGGTTTTTTTTTTTTTTCCTCCCCCCTCCTATCCGCACATCTCCGTTGGCTGAGAGAACAGACACGATGTAGTGTCCAGGATAGCACAAAACACATGTCTGGAAACATTTTTAACTACCGTTATGGACAAGCCTTGGGCCCAGAGAATTCTGCCCTTTCACTGCACTCCGTTATCTTATTTATTTTTGAGCAAACTCTCACGGATATTTTATCAACCAGGCCTTTGGCCACACCGTAAAGACAGGCATCAGAGGCCGGTGGCATAACATAGACATAGAAGCTATGGAACATAGGATTTCTGGGTCTGATACATGCAGCCTGTCTCCTCTCATTAGCATCCCTATTTCCAGATAAAGCCGATTGGCCTACAAAAAAAAAAAAAAAAGTGTTTCTCAGCAAATTAATTATATAAACACAAACCCCAGGAGAATGATTAAACTACTTAGGAAAAAACCCAACTCTTCGTGCTCTCCAGAAGTGCCTTCTTCTTCTTATTCCTTTTTTAAAGTCATGCTTATCACAGACGTGTTACCTACTCATTAAAGCAGGTCCCCTAAGGGTTTTTGTTGGACAATGTTGTGTTGACCCAACTGTAATTACCCTATGCTTTTGAAAGAAACAAAATTACATTTATTTTGAGACAGTCTGTCATCCATAGGCCCAGAATACTGATTTTATTGAGTTGGTTTCGACATTATAGCCTCAGCTTTTATTGAGAGATGCTATTGAGAAATAGCTTTATTATTTCCTGTCGAGATTTTGTTCCAAGCATCATCTACTTATTTCTCATTGTCGCAGCAATGATCAATTTATTTTAGAATTAACTGATGGCAAAAACTTAGCTCCCCTAAGAGATTTATATGAAATGTCCGTAGCGACAATGGAAGGTATATAGCTGCCATGCTTTCCTGTTTGCTCTGTTCACAGGTAATTTGAAAACCAATTTCACAGCTAAACTTTCTAGCTAAGCAGGCCCTCCAGGTGATTCTGATGCATGCTAAAGTTTGAGAAAGCCGTGCTCCGCATTATTTCCAACATATTGCTCTTCCGGGGGTAGTTTCTTTACTCCTCTTGGGGGAAATAACTTGGCAATTCAAATCTCGTGCACTCACGCCGCTATTTTCTGATTCTCCATGCGATGGGGTTGATGTCTGTGACCCCCTACAACGTGTACGTTAAAACCCTAGCCCTGTGCTGGGGCCGTCTTTGGAGATGGGGCCTCCGAGGAAGTAACTAAGGTCCCCTGAGGTCCTAAGGCTGGAACCCCGATCTTGGAAGATTAGAATTAGTGTCTTTTTTTTTTTTTTTAATTTTTTTCTTTTTTTTTTTTTCCAACGTTTCTTTATTTTTGGGACAGGGAGAGACAGAGCATGAACGGGGGAGGGGCAGAGAGAGAGGGAGACACAGAATCGGAAGCAGGCTCCAGGCTCCGAGCTGTCAGCCCAGAGCCCGACGCGGGGCTCGAACTCACGGACCGCGAGATCGTGACCTGGCTTAAGTTGGACGCCTAACCGACTGCGCCACCCAGGCGCCCCTAGTGTCATTTTTAGAACAGAACACAGAGAGCACGCTGTCTTCTCCCTTCTTCTGCCCTTCCCTCCCTCTCTCTGTCTTTCTCCCTTTCTGCGTATGCACGAAGAAGACATCACGGGACCACACTGTGAAATGGTGGTTACCGACAGGCTAAGAAGCCTCAGGCTGCGACTTACCTTGCGGGCTCCTTGCTCTCGATCGCTCAACCTCCAGAACCGTAAGAAATACATTTCTGTTGCTTATGTCTCACAGTCTGTGGGTTTTTCGGTCCCGGCGGCCCAAGCTGATGAATGGCAGTACAGTACTTTAACTCCATTCCACCCTGGACAGTAACAAGCTAAGTGTTAGCGTATGAGGATTTTCTTTTTAGTTCAATTACTACCTTGCTGTTGAACCTGAAACCCATTTTTCCACTTCACTCCCCACAGTGATTTGCACGATATCCGAATGAGACAGTAACTTTAATGAGCCTCCTCTCTTTCGAGTCTGCGGATTCTTCAGGGTTGGAGGAGAGCTTAGTAATCATCCGGTGAGAAACGTTTTATTTTATAAATGAGAAAATGCAAGTCCAGAGAGCTCGTTGGTCTTAGGACCAAAATGAAAGCCAATATCCCTGGATCCTCAATCGTGTTGATTGTTTCCGGAGGCCAACACATGGCACCAACTCCAAGTTCCTGATTGCCTGTAAGCCAGCTGGTTAGAATACAGATCTCTTGATCCCCATTTTGTCATTCAGCGTAACTTGTCTTATGGGGAAAGCTAGCCACAGCGAAATTACACTCTGATTTCTATTTTTCAAAGACACTGAAAGCCACGCAGACTTACGTTCAAATTTGGCATTGCCCCATGCTAACAGCGTGACCAGGGCAAGTGCCTAACTTCTAACGAAGCTCAGTTTCTGATCCATAATGGAGAGAACACGACACCTTTGTCATGAGCCGCTCGGGGGAAGTCAGTGGATCGTTCATATGGAACACCCAGCGTAGCGTCGGGAATGTGCCGTAGATGTAGGTTCTCTGGACTTTGTATATTCTTCTTCCATACGATCGACCACTTGCAAGGGGTAAATTTTTACTTGAGTTCCCAGCTGGCTTCCTTCTTTGCCATCAGTGTAGTTTTGAAGGCACTACCCGATAGGTCCCAGGAGAAGTAAAAGTAAGACCGAGAATACAAGATGGCCCCGCCAATGACCGTAGCAGGTAAGAATGGCCAGTAGCGGACAATCACAGGGAGCAGGAAGGCGGGGAATTGACAGGCAGAATGGGAAACTTCTGGGCAACATGAACTCATATGGTGTCTGAAGGTCGGCAGCTTACATGGAAAAAGTCACAGGAAGATCAATTTCTCTGAAGTGATGGACTCTAGGTACGCTTTATGAGCGAGATGAGACAGAGGGTTATTTGAGAAGCTATCTGCAGCGTGCCTTAGATCTTCAATGAAGACGTCTCCAGAAAAACACGTAACTCGTACATACTAGGAGTAAAGCATGACAGTCACTACTGCGTTTTTCCGAATTTACACAAATTCGAGCCATGTGCAAAAGTTTAAGACTCACATTTGGTCGGAAGCACATCAATCTGTCATCTTGAGGAGATTCACAATTTCCCAGGAGAAAATGTAATTCTTGAACTTTTTTTTCATTTGCCAGAAGGATCTTCGAATTTTTTTTCATGCAGATTTTAATCACATTAGTAGATGCCTATGTAAAAAAAAATCAGAGGTCAGAAGTTCTTTAGCAAAAAAGTAACCGCCTTCTCCTTCTGATCCCCATTCTCAGCCACAGAAGCTAGAACTTTCGAGTCCTTCTGTTTTTCTCTCGCTTCCAGATAACATGCTTACGGCAGTGTTTCATAATTTATTGTTTGTAAAGCATATATACTGAATGATAACATAAAAGAGGAACTTACCCTACTCTCAGGGTCACGGTATTTACGCTACGTAGAATACAGCAAGAACCTCTTCAGTCCTGGATTTTTATATTTATCATTTGGATTTTTTCCCCGTGGTGATGCTCACAGTTTTATTTTATTTTATTTTATTTTATTTTATTTTATTCTATTCTATTCTATTCTATCCTATTCTATTCTATTACTATTTTGAGAGAGAGGGCACAAGTGAGCGAAGGGCAGTGAGAGAGAGAGTTGGGGAAAGAGAGAGAGAATCCCACAAGGGGCAGAGAGAGAGAAGCGGGGCTCGCCCAAAGCGGGCCTGGTGCTCACCCGACGCAGAGTTTGAACTCACCCACCGTGAGTCTTCTTGGGAATAATACCCACTCCAGAGAAAAGATTTCTAACATGTAGATTGAGTAGAATTTCTCTCTCCTTTTTTTGAATACTCTGTTAATGACTCAGAAACATTTCCATTTTATTTTGCTTTATATTTGGATCCTGAGTTTCTTTCCCCCAATTGGAGGTCCTTCCTTCCTTCTTTCCTTCTTTCCTTCTTTCCTTCCTTCCTTCTTCTCCTTCCTTCCTACTTTCTTTTCCTTCCTTCCCCCATCCCCCTCTCCCTCCCTCCTTCCCTCTTGTCTGCTGATAAAACAATACTGTGTCTTCCCCACGTCCTCAAAAATGCACAGTCTGTCCAAGATTCCACTTATAAAAGCACCCGGTTTCTTCACTGCAAGCACACTTCCTGGATCCTCCCAAACTGCCTTTTCTATCTCAATCCAGTTGCTTCTTGGCTTCTGTCCCAGAACATCTCGCAGTTCTCCGTTCCGTTCCATAAGGACGAGCGTCGAGGGAAGGGTTAACGGCCTAGCTGTTCTGAAGACAAACAACTGTTCAGTGAAGTTCTTTGCCTCTGCTCCCTCTGTTTCTGCCCGCCTCTATTCTCCCAGACCTCTGGTCTAGAGTCTGTCCCAAGCTCTTCTCAGAAGACCAGCTTCTCCACCATTATATCCCTTCCTTAGCCTATTCTGAGCTAAGGGTCTTCCCTTTTATCCATCAACACACATTTATCGGGCTTTTGTCTTCTTTCAGTGTCTTGCGATCTCTCGACCACCAATGACAGTGACCCCCTCCCATGTTCCTTCCCTCTGTTTGAGCGGCCATTCTTTTTATTTCATTCGGATTCCTCTGGGGCTTCATGGGCAGCTTTGGTGATGGCCAGTTTGTTCCCCTGATGAGGAGAAAGCAGAAGCCTTTGGCTTGCGTGGAGCAGAAGGGAACGAGCCCGGCAGATGAGAATCTGGTAGCATCCTGCTTCTTTCATGGATTCTGAGTTCTCTTGCTGTTTCTGTCTTGTCCCCGGGCCCCCACTGGCCACTTTTCTACTCACTTGGTCACGAAGCAGATGGAACAGGAAGGGAGAAAAACTTGGGGAAGCCCGTCTTCCATGGTTGTTCTTATATATGTCCTGTCTTCAGAGTTAACAGTCCACTGAAGACGGTGACTGATAAAAACCATGCCTGCCTTGCGAGAGTGGTTAAACATTTGCACTAATTTAGCCACTCAGAGACCCTTGAAAAAGCGGGTCTTTTTGTCGCTTTGCGTGGCAATGCGTAGAGTGTGGGTTTAGAGACACCCAACAACAAGCGTCACCCAACGCTCGTTGTTATCACCCAACAACAAGCGTCAATGTATATGAAGGTCATACACAGGAGGGAGAAGGGAGAGGTGGGTGGGCTGACCAGGGCTGCTTGGCTGTGCTGACTCCTGAGAATCACATGGAAGATTTGCCTGTGGTGGACACACCAAGAGAACCATAAGGAAGAGGTCCATAGTGAGAAATACAGGCGTCTCAGGTGGGGGTTTGTGTGGCTCCCTCCCATGAGCCTATTCAAAAACATAGGAGTCCATGCACAACAATAAATTCCAAGGTCCTGGGGCCACTGATTAGGTTTTGTTCTTTGGTCCCTTCCTGCCTCACTATGCCTTGTATTCCCTCTTGACAAAGTAAGGAGGGGATATCTTTCAGGGAACAGAATAATTCAGGCTTTGGACACTTGATCTTTGTTAGCTGCCTCCATCTTGGGCAACTTACATACATTCTCTGTGCCTCAGGTCCCTCCTCTGTGGCACAAGAGATAGGGAGGAAATGTTGACAAATGGGGGGCAGATGCTCACCATTAAAAATGGCAGCCGCCACTCAAGAAGTGTCTTGTTAGAGGGGCGCCTGGGCGGCTCAGTCAGCTGAGCGTCTTACTCTTCATTTTGGTTCAGGTCACAATCCCAGGGTCATTGGATTGAGCCCCACGTCAAGCTCTGTGCTGAGCATGGAGCCTGATTAAGATTCTCTCCCTCTTTCTCTCTCTGTCTCTGCCTCTCTTCCCCACTCATGCTCTCTCTAAAATAAAATAAAATAAAATAAAATAAAATAAAATAAAACAAAAGAAAAAT
This sequence comes from Herpailurus yagouaroundi, assembly GCF_014898765.1. NCBI lineage: Eukaryota > Metazoa > Chordata > Mammalia > Carnivora > Felidae > Herpailurus > Herpailurus yagouaroundi. The sequence goes on along the minus strand of NW_024412447.1, from coordinate 11,778,093 downwards.
TAAATTAAAACATTAAAAAAAAAGGATTTTGTTAGAGTAGGGGAAGAAAAATAAAGAGAAAAGAAAAATACGGTCTACATTCAAAGGGGGAAAAAACCGCTCCACAAGATGCTCCGCAGCTCAATTTTTAAGAGTGACCTTCTTGTCACCTCTGGCCTGCCTTTCCCCACTGGGTTTGGGAATCCGTGAGGCCGTGTTGGCTGTAGGCAGTAGATCGGAACTTGCCCTCTGGAATTCTCTTCTTGAGCCATTAGCTAGCGTGAGATGGTCTTTGTTCAGCCCTACCTTCAGGACGATGGAGTCACATCATGCCGACCGCCGGCCTTTCTGTCTCTCCCTCACGTGGCCCCCAGCCGTGGGAGGCATACGGGGGACAAAGCATGAGGAGGTACTCATTCAGAGAATCCCACCCTAGTCCAGGCCCATGTGGCCCTACTGGGGTCCCCAGGTCCCCTCCTCATCAGCACACGCAAATATGACTCAGGATACTGACGTCGAACATCAGTGCACGGCGCTCACAAACACGCAGAACTGCCTGCATTATGATCCCACCTCCCGTTTTATTTTTTTTTTAAGCTTATTTATTTGTCTTGAGACAGAGAGAGGCAGAGAGAGAGAGAGAGAGAGAGCGCGCGTGCGCGCATGAGTGGAGGAGGGGCACAGAGGGAGAGAGAGAATCCCATGCGCGGAGCGGAGCCCCACGTGGGGCTCCATCCAACAGCCCTGAGATCACGACCTGAACCGAAACCGAGAACCAGACGCTCAACTGACTGAGCCACCCAGGTGCCCTCAACCTCCCATTTTAGAGCTAGGTTTTTAATCCGGACACGTACAATTAGCAGGTGACTTCCTGTGACCTCACGGAGAACAAACTGCACAGCAGAAGAGGGAGGGCAGTGGCATTCTTGCCCAGACGCTGTGTCACATGGAGTATCTTGAGGCTTCCTTGCACCATTTTGTTTCCTCCTCACAAGCGGTCAGCCTGACCCTTCTGATGAGGAACTCAGGTTTTAAGAAGTGATCCGGACCTTCGAGACCTCAGTTCACAGAGCCAGAGGCACAGATGGATGAGGAACCAGCCAGGGTCGCGAGGGCCCACCCGTGTGTTTGGTTGTGCCGGCCGGACCGATTTCCTGGGTCACATATTGGAAACTGGACCATTGAATGGGCTTGGGGAGCAGCAATTCTGGTTAGAGGGATGAGGGAAAATATCTCCCAACTTTGCCATTAAGGGACATCCACTTTTGCAGACCGTATGGTCCAGGATGGATGGCCTCTTGCCTACAGGACCGAGGCAAGCTCTACGTGCAAATCAGACATTTGTGTGCACAACTGTGTGTGCGTGTGTATGTGTGTGTGTGTGTGTGTGAGAGAGAGAGAGAGGGAGGGAGGGAGGGAGGGACGGAGAGGTGAGTCATTAAAGAAGCAGTTCAGCTAAATAAAGGATCTCATTATGTGAGCTATTTTTATTCCTCGAATGTCTGCCTTCCTCTCCCCCCCTCCTTGAGGTTCCTACTGAAATCTGACAATCAGGGTTGAACTTCACTGTCAGCTTCCATTAGGCAAATCAAGCAGGAAAAAAGGGAGCGTGCGTCTGGCCTTGGCGGGGAGCTGAGTCAGCAGTGATAATCTGCTCGAGCTGGTGGGGGCCAGCTACCAAAGGCTTTAATTAGTCAGCCGAGGTGTTGTCGCCACCCCCCGCGCGCCCCCCTTCCTGTCCCCTCACCCGCCAGGCTCTGAGATGAGTCCCTTCCCCTGCCTTCTCTGCCTCTAATTCCTGGGAACGCAGCTGGAACGGTGCATACCCAGGGCCAGGCCCCTTGAGCACGCTGCCCCTGTCAAGGGCATTTCCTCCCTGTCAAACTGATGCGCCCCGATGCACCTGCCCTGGCCGTCTCGCCCCCTCCCTCTCTTGGCTCACCCACTGTGAGCAAGCCTGGACCCCTCCTGGGAAAATGAGGCCAAAGCCTCATCGATTTCTTTCCCAGAGGACTCAAAAGCACCCCGTCTCCCTCCCTGACCCAGCCTCCCTCTCGCCTTTATCACGCATGCAGCCATTCATTCAAAACAAGATCACCCTATGGGCTCAGGCTGGGTGGATTCGGAGAGGAGGTCTCTTGATCTAAAAAGAGATGTTCAATGTAAAGGGGACAGAGGGACACAAGACAGGTGGCTGTGGTCTAGAAAAATTAATTGGGGCAAATGGACCACAGCCAGCCAAAGTACAGGACGGAAGATATTATGCACAATAAGGTTAAGAGCTCTGGGAGCTCCAGGAGTTCAGAGGATGACCCATTTCTAGAAAAGAATGCTTCAGGGAGTGTCCTTGGAGCTGGGTTTTAAAGGTTGAATATGGTATAGGGACGCTGGGGTGGCGTCTGACTCTTTTTTTAAAAAACATTTTTCAATGTTTACTTATTTTTGAGAGAAAGACAGAGTATAAGTGGGGTAGGGGCAGAGAGAGAGGGAGACACAGAATCTGAAGCAGGTTCTGTGCTGTCAGCACAGAGCCCGACGCGGGGCTCGAACTCACAGACCGCGAGATCATGACCTGAGCTGAAGTTGGACGCTCAACTGACTGAGCCACCCAGGCACCCCAAGTGTACTTACTCTTGATCTTGGCTCAGGTGGTTCATGAGTTCAAGCCCCACATCGGGCCCTGCGATGACAGTGAGGAGCCTGCTTGGGATTCTGTCTCTCCCTCTCTCTGCCCCTTCCCCTCTAACACTCTCTCTCTCAATGAATAAATAAATCAGCTTTCTAAAAAAAACTTTGAGTAAGATATAATCAAGTAAGAGAGGGGATCTGCTGGTCTCCAGTGGGTGGGGGTCCCTCGGGCATCATCTGAGAGGGCCCCCCACTCCATCCTGCTCTTCGGGACTCAGTCCTGCCTCCTGTTCCATGGACTGCTCCAGTGTCACAGCTGGACACTGCCATCATGGCTCTTGTCTCCCCACCCTTGCCCATGCTGAGTCACACAAGGGCTGCTACCACCACGGAGGCTAAACTGATGTCACTTCCGCATGCTTCTGGCAGCTTCTCCATGCCAACTGTCCACACTGGGGTTGAGTACGGCCCTCTCTACGGGGTTGAGTATGGGCCTCTCTATGGGGTTGAGTACGGGCCTCTCTACGGGGTTGAGTATGGCCTCTCTGTGGGGTTGAGTATGGCCTCTCTGTGGGGTTGAGTATGGCCTCTCTGTGGGGTTGAGAATGGCCTCTCTGTGGGGTTGAGTGTGACCATAGCTAGGCCATGTCTCCTTTTAGCCATTGGCCCTTGATGGTTCTGTTTACTCAGTTTCTTGGAATACCAAGGTTTCCAGAGTCTGGTGGTCACTCTCTTTAGGATCTTGGATGGATTCCTTTAAGACGAGGCTCAAAGATGGTAAGTGTGGCACCAGCTTAAATGCTTCCACCTTGCTACCAACAACCGTCCACCCAGCTCTGTGCCCCATACCTAGTACCTTTATTATGTGGTCCAGGGGAGCAAGGGGGCCAGGGTGCTGCTCCCCAATGGGTTTGGGAATCTCAGTCTTGGGCGATCATCATCCCGTGGACTTTCCTCACACGGAGTCGATGACACCGTCAGACAAATAGCACCTTTGGTAGCCGGTCGCTTTGTCAGGCACTCTGGTTCTCACAATACGCCCTGCTCAGGGCTCCTGTCTCTGTATTTAACTGAATCTAACTGAGCTAGAGGGTGACTCAATTCATCAGAGACCCATTCAGAGGCTGGATTGTCTTACTCCTCGTATGCTTTCTGGAAAACACACAAACACACACACACACACACACACGCACCCACACGTGCACGTAAAACAAGGCTGCTGTTTCCCCCTCTTGGCAATATTCAGGTTTTCGAAGGCAACAGTCATTGCTTTGCCTCCTCAATCCCAAGCCACACCTTCCAATTCCTGCTGGGTGAAGTCATGAGCCCGTGCGCGCAGGTGGGAGGGTGGGGTACCTCGACGCCCCTCCGTTCTTCCAGATCTCTTCCCTACGGGGCCACGTTGCTGGCTTGTTCTCTGCGGGGCTCAGTCCCTGTCCCCAGAAACTGGGGATACTGACCTAGCCCTGCAGTTCTTCTAGTCACGAGCATTGAGATATGATATCATGGAGAGTTCCGGAAACCCAAAACTCTAACACCCGTGAGGCTTTGGTGTCCCATTATAAACTTGGCACTCTTCCGGAGGGAGGGTTCCTCCAAGAGATTTCGACCTCAGGAAACCAGGACCGTGCCTTTGAGTGGATTTTGACCCCGAGTTCGTCCTGTCACTAGCAATGCAGAGGGAAGAGCCCGGCCTTGGGCAGAATGCCATCCATGCTGCTGGCATCGATGTCCCTGTCTGTAAACTCGGGACAAGGGGACCACTTTCCAGGGCGCTTCGTGAGGCGCTTCAAGGAAGAGATGTGTGAACACGCCTGGCACAGAGCAATTGAGTGACTGCCAGGCTGTACTGGAGAATGAGCTCCGTTCTCAGCAGCCCAACGACGAAGGGGAGGGAGAGGACAAAACCCCACATACAGCCCTGCCCGTGCTCCCCGAGTGACCGCTGAACCCAGGGCGCCAATCAGGCGAGCCAGGCTCCGGTAGATCTTTCGTCTCGAATAAGAGGCTGAGACATAAGGATGCCATTATCACGCGGTGTTTCGTGGGTAAATATAGCAGATCTCGATGAGCGTGTCTCAGAGGAGGACGCCCCAGCAGCACAGGCAGTGTAGATGAGGCAGTAGAAGCGGGTCACTCGATGCAGCCGCCTGCACCTGGGCCGAGGCGGCCAGACATTCCCATTTGCTCTCCCCGCACGAGCCCAGATTTGGGCCGCCGCGGGCAAGCGTGCAGGGCCGGGGACCGAGGGGCCAGATGGGCTAGCGGGAGCGGGGGACGTTTGTACCCTTCCGTCCCGTCCTCTGCTCTGGCTGCACAAAATGAGGGTGCATTACGGAGGCCCGCTGAGCCTTTGATTTCCCCCAGCGGCCAGCCCGACGGCCACTTTCCTGGAAATGGAGTGTAGGTTTCAGCTGTTGGCAGAGGGGAGAAGGGTTCCACGTTCGCCGCGGGTGGTCCGTCCCGTTCTCCCCTACCCTGTCCCCAGTTTCCCCAGCAGCCCCTTCAAAGGCTGCCCACCTCCCTCCACAGGAAACTGGCCAGGATCCGAAGCCTTCCAGTTAGAGATACTGCGTCTTGCAGCACCTCGGTGGGAGAAAGCAGTCAGGGGGGAGGCTGTGTATTTGTCCCACAATACACCTGCTCTCCATCCTTCCTCCCCTTCCCTCTCTCCCTTCCTACCCCCTCCCCCCCTTTTTTTGTTGCAAAATGAAACAAAACAAAAACACAACCCAACAAAATCAGAAGACTTTTTCCCCCCTCTACCAACAAAGTGATCTCAAGAAAGCGACTCTTCTGGAACTGAAACGTGCGGGGGATGCACCCGGGGGATCTTGGTGAAATGCAGATTCAGATTCAGTGCCTCTGGGGTCTGACCTCAGCTTCTCTGGCTCTTGCAAGCGCTCAGGTAACGCTGATGTTGCGTGAACCACCGGGTCCATGGACCAAACTTTGGAGCGGCAAGTGTCTGATGGCCGACACATCAGGTCACGCCCCCTCTCGAAACCTGAGGTGGCTCCCTGTTGCCTATGCAGTAAACTCGAGACTCTGGAAATCACACAGGAACTTTCAGCTTCTGGTCATTCATCCATTCATTCCTTCAGTTCATCAGCAAATGTTCATCAAGTGCTTCCTAATGGCTAGAGCCCTACTGTTCCTTTCCAGATGCATCTCTCACCACCCCCTTCCCCGGCAGCTCAGAGCCTGGAAGCTGCTTCGGATTCTGTGTCTCCCCCCGTCTCTCTCTCTCTCTCTGCCCCTCCTCCACCCACACTCTGTCTCAGGTAGTTTTGTGACATCAACTTCTACTTTGGAAAAGTTGCAGATTTACAGAAAAGTTATAAAGATAGCACCAGAGCATTCCCAAGTTTTCCTATGTCCTCTAGAACTGTCACCCTATATTGGGATGGTACCTTGGTGGGAAGCCTGGGTGGCTCAGTCAGTTAAGCGGCTGACTCTTGGTTTCAGCTCATGTCATTATCCCACGGATCGTGAGATTGAGCCCCACGTCGGGCTCTGCACTGGCAGCACAGAGCCTGCTTGCGATTCTCTCCCTTCCTCTCTCTCTGCCCTTCCCTGTGCTCTCTCTTTCTCTCTCAAAATAAATAAACTTAAAAAAAAAAAAGGATGCTAGTTTTTCCTAATTCATGAATGAATATTGCTACGTTGTGATGCCTTAAATTCTATGCTTTATTCAGATTTCCTTACTTTTTTTTTTCATTTCTTTTCTTTAACATTTATTCATTCCCGAGAGTGAGAGAGACAGAGCATGAGCAGGGGAGGGGCAGAGAGAGAGGGAGACACAGAATCCGAAGCAGGCTCCAGGCTCGGAGCTGTCAGCCCAGAGCCCAACACAGGGCTCGAACTCACGGGCTGCGAGATCGTGACCTGAGCTGAAGTCAGACGCTCAACCGACTGAGCCACCCAGGCGCCCCAAGATTTCCTTACTTTTTGCCTAATGCCCTTTTCTTTCTTTGTTGCTTCGGGATCCCATCGTAATGATCAACCTTGATCACCTGTAGTTGACTATTTGACGTCTTGGAGTCATGAGTCATAATCCTTACCGCATTTCACCCCTTCCAACAGCAGATCCCAACATCCGTGCTTTGCTTCCTGCCCCACAGGGAACATCGGTGACTGAAAACTTGCCACCGCTCCAGAAGGAAGACTCCTGTCAGCGATTCCCTCTCACTGTGGCTCTGACCGACCCTGGTGCCTCCTCTTGTGGCCCCCGTGTGACGTGACGTCCCCCCTCCTCTTGGGAATGGTAAGTGGTAAACTCTTCTCTCAAGGCAGTCGTCTCCGTGTCTGTCGTCTTACCATACCTGATGAGAGCAAACCCCAGGTACATTTCAAAATGATTGGTGTGGCAAGCTGGGCGGCTCGGTGATGGACCGTGATGACGTGCCTCTCCAGTGCTCTTGGCTTACTAATCGAATTCAAAGAATGGCATGCATGGCCTGGAAAGGCACCATGGGCTGTTGACCCGCTTACACTCAGCTGCCACTGCCTTCTGCTCAGCTCTACCTTGGTTTGCTGCCCTAAGTAATTGTGGGACCTGAAGGAGAAATCCCTACATAGCTTGGGGTAGCCGTGTCTGGACGACAGTCCCCAGTTTACATACCCCACGGATGCTTAAGACGTGTCTAGTGTCTGGGCAAAGGGCGCAGGGGACACCAAGGGTAATTGGCTAACTGACAAGGCTAAGGCTGGAAAGGCTTCCTAAAGGTTAAGGGGGGTGAATGTGACCTATAGTCTGAGCAGCACCTGGGCCCCCCCATGGAAATTCTAGAGGCTGGGCTTTGTGTCTACTCTTTTTCAAACTGTCTTAGGTTAGCGTCTCCCCTCACCATCCTCCTTATTGGGGTTGCCTCACACATCTGTAATTTAGAGGGCTTTGGGGGTCACATTCTGTGTTCCATCCTGGGATCCCCCGAATTCCTACCTGACTCCTTTTATTTGCCCGCATGAAGCTTCGCCCTTTGTGTTGTAAAGCTCTACGGCTTTTAACCAATATCGAGCGCGTGTCATGTATCTGCCATCACAGGATCACGCAGATTGCTTTGGCCACCTTCCAAAACCCACGTGCCTCCTCTCTTCAGCCCCCACTCCCTTCCCCGAATCCCGTGGCAACCACTGATCTGCCTGCAATCTCTATAGTTTGGTCTATTCTAGAACATCATAGGGAGGGCATCGTTCATATGTAGCCCTTTCAGACTGGCTTCTTTCACCTAGCGATGTGTGTTTAAGATGCATCCGTGTCCTTTTGTGGCTTGCCCATTTGCTCCTGTTGATCGTTGCGTAGTATTTTCCTGTATAGACATACCACAGTTTATTTATTCACCTGTAGAAGAGCATCGCAGCTGCCTCCAGTTTTTAGTGATTACAAATAAAGCTGCCACGAACATTTGCATGTCGGGTTTTGCGTGCATGCAAGTTTTCCAATTACTTGTACATCAGACTTAGTTTTACCCAATGAACATTTAGTGGGGAAGGGGTCAACATTTAAACAATTTCCTTGGAGCTGCTCTGAGGGGGTTGTGTAAGTGAACAGAATCCCAAATCACCTTGTCACCACGTCCCCCCAAGAGTGAAATGATAGATCCAACAGTTGTCCCAGGAGGGGAGAACTCAGTTACATACGTTATGTGGGAGAGCTTGGTGTCGAAGGCCGAGGTGAACACGACAGTTTAATTCAGCAATCACCTGTAATACGGCTCCTTGCTGCCTGTCTGATTTCCTCTACAGCCGGGCTTCTCCGCGTCCTGTGAATACAGCCCTCCCTTCCGAGTATTCATCCACCTGCTATGTATGCTCTTCCCCTCTTCCCTCACAAATCCAAATCTGACCGAATCCTTTGGGATTCGGTCCCCCCCGCCCACTTTCGGTCATCAAATCATCTTAGGCGGTCTTATTTCCAACGTCTCCACTTTGCCTCCCGCCGAGGTTGGCCCTTCTGTCGAATAATTAATGGAATACTTAAACACGTATTCAGAATCCACTCTATCCCCGACTTTTTGCTCCGCTTTAGTTGATGGGGAATGTTTTCCAAAGGGGCCTGTGCTCACTTTCACTCTTCACCCCTGTTACCTTGCACTTTAATCTCCTTCTCCAATGAAATAATAGGATATTCCCACGGGTAAGGATGTCTTTTTCTCCTGCATCCTTAAAAATACCCCTAACGGGAATGGGTGCGTTACAATAATGGCTACCGTTGACGGAGCGCTTAAGAGGCGTTGACGTCGTTCTCAGTGCTTTGCTGATGGCCGTCCGGAGATGTCTTCATACCCTCTCGGGACTGGCTCCGCAGGTTAGGAGCCCAAGGCAGACACAGTTAGGTAGCATGACCAGGATTGGAGCTGCAGGAGGAGGACACAGGGCATTTGCTGGCCCCCATTCCCACCCCCATCTGCACATACACAAACTGCTTTAACCACTATGCCCTCCCGCCTCTCTAGTAAGCAAGTGCTCAAAGACTTGATGCTTTTTTAATTTACGCTTCTTCACGGAACGAGCCAGGCACCAGCCCCCTTGTGACTTGCACCCAACAACTCAAGAAAATAACACGCTCGAGAGACTGAGAAGACAAGCCACAGGCTGGGAGAAAATACCGGCAAAAGACACAACTGCGAAGAGCCTGGTACCCAAAATATACCAAGAACGCTGACAGGCCAACGGTAAAGAAAACAGCTCAATTAAAAAATGGGCTAGGGGCACCCGGGTGGCTCAGTCGGTTGAGTGGCTGACTTCAGCGTAGGTCACGATCTCACAGTTCGTGAGTTCGAGCCCCGCGTCGGGCTCACTGCTGTCAGCTCAGAACCCGCTTCGGATCCTCTGTCCCCCTCTCTCTCTGCCCCTCTCCCGTTCATGCTCTCACTGTAAAAAAAAAAAAAATGAATAAACATTAAAAAAAAAGTAGGCCAAAGACCTTAACAGACAGCTCACCAATGAAGATCCACATACGGCAAATGCACATATGGAAATATGCTCCACGTCATATGCCATCAGGAAGATGCAAGTCAAAACAGCTATGAGAAAGCCCCGCTCATCTATAAGAAGGGCCAAAATCCAACGCAGTAACAACACCAAATGCTGGTGAGCATTGGAGAACAACGGGACTTCTCGTTCGCTGCTGGTGGGAATGCAAAAGGGAGCGGCCACTTTGGAAGACAGGCTGACAGTTTCTTAGCACATAATCTAACCATCGCACTCCGGTTTTTGAAAGGAGTTGAAAACCGTGTCCTCACAAGAGCCAGAACACGGGTGTTTATAGCCGCGGTACCCGTAATCGTCAGAACTCGGACGCAACTAAGATGTCCTTCGGCAAGTGAATGGATAAACAAAACTGGCACATCCAGACGATGGAATGTTATTCTGCGCTAAAAAGAAATGAGCTATCCAGCCGTGACAAGTCACGGAGGAAACCTAAATGTGTGCTACTGAGGGAAAGAAGCCTTTTGAAAGGGCCGCCTGCTGTATGATTTCAACCATACGACAGTCTTGAGAAGGCAAACCTGAGACAGGAAAACGATCGTTGGATGCCAGGGGTCGGAGGGGAGGATGGGATGAATACACAGAGCGCAGAGGGCAGTGAAAATTTTTCCCCCGATACTCTAATGGTGGAGAGCCGTCTTTTATTCCTTTTCAAACCCCCCCTCAGAATGTGCAACCCCAGGAGTGAACCCTAAAGGAAACTGTGGACTTTGGGCGACTGTGACGTGTCCACGTAGGCTTGTCAATTGCAACAAACGTAACGCTCCGGAGGTGGATGTTGGTAAATGGGGGAGGCTGTGCATGTGTGGGGACGGGGGGGGGTGGGAATTCTCTTACCTTCCTCTTAATTTTGCTGTAACCCTAAAACAGCTCTAAAACAGCCTCTTAAAAAATAAACAAGGTCTCCATTGGATTTCAAAGTCTCCCCCCAACGGGTCCTGCCTCCTCTCCTTGAGATGTGCTTGACTCTAGCACAGATGGGTGGGTGTCCCACTTTACCGTGCCCCCGGAAGGATTTTTTTCTGCAGCTTTGGGGTAATTCTCAAGCCTTTCTTAGAACTTTCCCCCAGAGAATATTCCATGTCCAGGGTGCCGGAGTGGGCGGACACGCATGCCTTTATTTATCGATTCAAACATGCCCGATTCACTTAAGTTGTAGGGACTGTCCTGTGGCCTCGGGGAATGTGAGTAATTTTCAGAGGCCGTGTTGAAACCAAATCCAACTGACAAATGTATCTTTAAGTAACAACTTACACATCTTATAGCCAAGGAAGGCTGCCCTGAACAGAGATGGCTGTACATCTATTATTCCAAGTATCCTTTGTCCTGACACAATTTTTCCCTAAAGCCTTTGAAATGTTAAATCTCTGGCAGGCAAGCCCACGTGAATTCCAACAACTGGCTTGATGGATTTTTTTTTTTTTTTCACTTTTTTCCGTGAATCACATCGCATGCCAGGAATACCCTGTGACAAGCAGGCCGCCGGTACGGTGAGCCTTGCTGAGCCAGGTAGCACGAATCCCAGACTCTGAGGATAGCGTGAGGTCGAGCTTGATGTGGGACAGCCAAGGTTAGGCGGTGGGAGAGTCTAGTATGAGTGCATTGATAAGGGGTGGGGTGGGGTTATTGTGTTCTTGCGCTCAGAGGTGCCTACCTGGGGTACAAAAACCTCTTTCGGAGCCTATGTAGGGAACAAGCCAGAAGAGCTGGTAGTTCTATCAGAAGCGCTGTCCGGTCGTGGGGCGTCACAATGCGGAGCTCAGCAAGGTCGTTAAGCGAACCTCTCTCCTAGCAGGCCACAAGGGAAAAATCAGGAACGGAAGTCAAAGATGTCACAATGGGGATGAGGGAGGGAGGCCATCAGCCTTCTTAATCTTGTCCAGAGCTGACACCAGGTTAGGGAGGGCTGGTCTAATTCCAGGAGCCAGCCAACCAGAGCGGGGGTCTGTCTGTCTACACAGGCATTGTTCCAGCACGGATCCTGCAGGTGGAACGGCCAGAACTGGCAGAAATAAGCCACTGCTTTGGTTTCAAGGAGGTTTCAACTCATGCTCTCATGGAAGGAAAGGCATATGACAGAGATCTCTCGGAAATTCGTCTCTTAGTAGTCGGCATCCGAAGATTCACACCGAGAACTGGTATTCCCAGAGGATCAGAGGCTTCTTTGTGAGATTAGTTATTGGGATTTCCCAAACCCCACGTGTGAGCTGGGCTCAGTAAGGGCTGTTCCCCTGCTCTGAAGAGTGTGGCATAGAAGGAGGCCACCACCTGGCCTCCAGTGCCCACTAGACAGTAAGAGCCAATGACTGCCATGTCTACCCTCAGCTTTGCCCCCCCTTCTTCACCCAACATGGTGGGGGGAGCTTTTCCCAAGTGGCGGTACCAGACGACTCTCCCACTAGCAGACTAGGAAAATTCTAGTGCTCCAAGTTCTCACCAATGTGTGGCGTTGCCAATTTTTTCCCTTGACTTTAACCATGCTCATTTTGTGTGTTTGTAATGGTATCTTATCGTTCTAATAGCAAAACCTTGGGTTGAGAGCACAGTTCATTCCGGAAACATGCTTCTAGTCCAAAGCACCGTATTACCAAGCGAATTTCGAGAATCGTTGGCTCGGTGGCGATCACGTGACGCTTGGTGTCACATCCTACTCATACCCCAAGACATCATTCGTTTATTAAGCTAAAATTTATTAGAGAATTTTGACACTCACAGAACAAGTTACTCACACGACAGGGTTTAACTGCATACATCTCCCCATCAACCAGTAATGTCGAGCAACTTTTCATTCCTTTACTGGCCATTTGGGCATCTTCTTTTATAAAGTACCGTATCCAGACTTTTGCAATGGCAGTTGGTAGGGCATGCGACTCTTGATCGTGGGGTCGTGAGTCTGAGCCGCACGTTAGGCCTCGAGATTACTTTTTAAAAAATTAACATTTGTATAAAAAAAAGAATATTGCAATATCCCATTTGTCATATATCAGGCAACAAATGTGTGTGGTACTCCATCGATCTGGTTTGGGTAGAACCTCGGGCCCGAAACGAAGTGTATTCTTTAAGGGAGATACAATCGACATACAGTATTATATAAGTTTAAGATATATAGAGTATTGATTTGATACATTGATATGTTGTGATTTGATGACCATTATAGCTTTGGCCAGCACCTCTAACGCATCGCATAATTATAATTTCCTTTTTTGTGGTGAGAACACTTGGGATCTAGCGGCTTAGCAACCTCGGAGCATATAGTAGAGTACTGTTGACTGTTATCACTATTTGCTGTGCATTAGATTTCTAGAACTTACTCATCTTCCCGGTGCAAGCCTCTCCCCTGTAATGACACATCCCCAGCTGTCCTCACCACTGGTAACCACCCTTCTTCTCTCTTTCTCTACGAGATTTGGATTTTGCAGATTGAGAACTAGCACACAAAAAATTCAGTTTTCTGACATACTTACCCTTTCCAGTATTCTTTTCTTAACACTTTGCTGCATAATTGTGCTTCTATACGGACCCATGTAATACCTGCTTACACAACTCTTTCTAGAAAAAAGTTTCTTTAGTGAGCATTTGCTGGGTACAAATTTTGTCAACCTTTGCTTGTCTGAAAATGTCTTTATATCACTTTTCCTATGAAAGAATATTCTCATTGAGTATATGATTCTTGGGCTAGAAATAATTTGGGGTGGCACTTTGGTAGGCACATTTTATCGTTTTCTGACTCACATAATTTCTGTAGGAAAATATATCTCTTATACTTTTAAAAATAATAATTATCATTGTTGTGCGTTTGAAGACAATGTGTCCTTTTTTTTTTGATGACTTCTTTCAAGAGTTTCTATATGGCTTTCGAGATTTTTATTATGATGTGCCTTTGTAGGACATTCTCTGTATTTAAGCGTTTTGAATGTGTGACTTTGTATACTTTATCAGTTTGGAGAATTTTTCATCCCATGTCCTGAAAATAGTATTTCTGTCTCATTCCAGCTTTTCCTCCTTCTAGGAATCTAATTCTAAGTATGTTAGCCTCCTGACTATGCCTTAGATGTCCTACATGTTCTATTCTATAATTTTCCTTGTTATTTCTCTGTGCCCATTCTATATATATCACACACACACACACATATATATATATATATTTTAATTTCCATTTATTATTGAGAGAGAGAGAGAGAGACAGAGCATGAGAGAGAGAGGGAGACACAGAATCCAAAGCAGGCTCCGGGCTCTGAGCTGTCAGCACAGAACCCAACATGGGGCTCAGACTCACAAACCGGGAGATCATGACCCGAGCCAAAGTCGGATGTTTAACCGACCGAGCCACCCAGGCGCCCCAATCACTCTGAATATTTTTGTATAAGCTACTTTCCAGTGTATGAATCCCTTTCTCTGCTATGTCTAAGCTACTATTAAACCATTAATTTTTCACTTCAGCCATTACTGTTGTTTTTTTGGTCTGGGATTTCCATTTGGTTATTTTTATAGACACTAATTCTTTGTCGAAATTTTCCACCTTAGCTAGTTTCTTAAACATCTTAATCATGGTTAAAGTTAATATGTGTATCACCTGCAGGTCTGTTTCTTTCTTCTGTTTTACTTTTTCTCTTGGCCTTTGGGCACTTACCCCCAACTCCTGGCATGCAGGGTAATTTTTTATTGAATGCCAGACATTTTGTATGAAAAGTGGTTGGGTAATGGATAATTTCATGTTCTTCCAGAGAAGACTTAAAGCTTTTCTGGCTCTCAGGTACATTCGTCATCTAATAAGGGGCTGAAATGATTGAGGACCAGATTTAAGGTTCCCCAGGGGCTTGTCTATTTTTTGGTCCATCCTTACTCCTGGCGCACAGCCTGTTACGGGTCTCAGTTAAACTCACCCATGGGTGCTCAACCAACTTCCTGGCTCTTTCTGAAGTTCAGTTTTGCTTCCTTAGCACCACAAGGTGGCTAAAAGCTCTGATTATAGATTTTTCCCCTCACGTTGCTATATTATGCTTTGCTTATCAGCTTTTTGTCCAGCTCAGCTATGGGTTCAGCAAAAGCCATGAGGGAAAAAGTGGCAGAGAGTGTCTCTGCAGGCTCTTTTCTCCAGGATCTTGATTTCTCAAATCCTGGAAGCCTTTGAAGCCCTGAACTCTCATTTCTATTCTATCCCCATGATAGTTCTGAAAGCTGTAGTCTGACACTGTCTCTGATGGCCATCTAGGCTTCAGGCTGGGACTCAGCAAATGCCCAGAGGCAGGGAAGGCACTGCTCACATGACTTCCCATGACTGGGTCGCCTTGGTTACGCCTTGATGACGTCAAAACGACTTTTAAAATTTTGTTGTTTCTGTATTTCATCAAGAATTCGTCGTGGCTTTCAAGGAGATGACAGTTCAAAGAGAAGATGCCCGTTATCACTAGAAGCAGAACCCGTTGATGATTTAGATTTCAGCCACCAGAAGTGAGGATCGGAAATAACTCTGTAGTGTGGAGAGTAGCTTAAGTTATAAGCAGTGGTATCCCGGCCAATACGTAACAAGAGGCTCTCATCACAATGGTATACGCCCTCTAGTATGGGAAATTTCAGGCCACCAACCTGACGTCCCTTTACACAGGGTTGGAAAAGACGTGCACAAGTGACTACTGGTAGCTGGTGTGACCGGGCTCTCGCATACCACTGCCTATAGGGCACTCTTCTTCAATGAGTCCAACGGCCCACTGTTGGCAACCCAACTACACTGGGCCCCCTCCATCCATGAAGGCCAGCAATTCATCCTTACAGGGCTATGTATCTAGACCAGCAGTGAGTTTTGTGTATTTGTTTTCCCCCCACAGAGCCTACACATGCCTGATCCGTACCTACAGAATCCCACACAACGTAGCCTTCAGCCAAGGGCCCACCTGATAGTACAATTTGAGCATGGGCATATCGTCCACCGCAGTCAGGTGATAACACTACGTCATCCAGAAATAAATGGCCCCCCAAATGCTTATGTAGCCTTCTAAATGTACAGCTGAACTATCATCTTGAAGGCGATACCCTGAAAGTATAGAATGACCTCCTTCAAGGTGCAGCATATACTTTAAATCAGAGACCTTTATCTGATACTGTGCCCATTATAGGAAGACCCCATATAGGGTCTTGGAACAGTGGGGTGAAGGCAGGTTCATCCCTAATTATCATCACAACCAATGAGCCCTACCCCCTCCCACCCCCACCCCAGGAGACTTTGTATTTTCTATTCCTGAAATCCTGGGTTCCACTGGTTGGACCCCAAAGGGGATATACTTACTAGAAGACACAGCAGGGTCCCATCAAACTACAAGCTATAAGTGCTTCCAAGATACTTTGGACTCCTTGTGTCCAAGCATCAGCAGAGAAGTCAGGGAGTTACCAGCTTGGCTGCAGGTGAGAAGAGGGGTCTCTAACTTGGCACCAGAAATGGTCTGGAGTCCACATTGTATGGCTGATGAAAGATACCTCCCTGGGATGCAGCTTCCTGGACGGAGCTCAGCACGCAAGGGGATTATCAGGGAGTGCTCTCGGAAAAGAGGAAGCAGGGAGTGCCAGTGGAAAGAAAAGAGAGAAGCAACGCTGGGCAGAAGGAGACGTTGAAACTTTGATGCAGTCTTCGCAGAAACCTCGCCCAGCCTCTGGGGCTATCTCAAGAGGGCATGACCCTTCAGAGCTGCCCCACGTTGGGGTGAGAAGACCCAGCTTTCACTCCCCCACGCCCATCCGTCACTGGATGTGGGTCGTTCCAGGAAGCGGCTGGGGGCTAGGGCTCTCTGCTGTTAAAGCCATACCCAGAGGTAGCTGAGAGCTGCTGACGGTATACAGACGGCACTCCCAGCAGCGGGGTCAAGAAGTACTCTATTCGGGGATCGCAACATCCACTACAGATCTAAAACTCAGAGGAGACCCGAGAAAGTGGAGGGTCACCTCCTTCTCTGGATTCAAGAGGGACAGTGTTGTATTTAGTTACCAGAACAGGTTCCCTAGGAAGGGTCCAGGGTGATGTGCATAGGATCCTGGATGATCTTGAGAGCCTTGTTGAAGCAGAATGTCAATCGTCTCCTGAGAGTGGAGACTGGGACACAAGTGGGACATTGCCGCCCTGGGGACAACAGGCAGGGCTTCACATCGCACCCATAGCATCCTGATGACCCCCTAAACCAACCCACCCATTGTACAGATGAGGACACTTGAGCTCAAAGAAGTTGGATGAGTTGTCTCATCCAACATACGGCTAATCCCTGTAGGTCAAGAACCAGCATCAAAACTCCCCGCTCGCTCCGGGGCTCTCCTGCTCTCTACAACACCAGGGAACCTCTACACTGTCCCATCCACCCTTTTAACCTTGCAATCCAGAAGCCCAGAGTTTTAAGACAAATCGCAACTGACTCACAGGGAAACTGGTGAGTCATACGTCGTACAGCCCCTAATGAGTGTGAACCAATTAAAGTTTTATGTTGAAATAATTTATGGGCTGTGTCAAGGCAAAAAAAA
>NW_024412447.1:11734926-11760983 GCF_014898765.1 Herpailurus yagouaroundi | reverse complement strand
AAAAAAAAATGAGAAATTCGATTTGCTTACAGCACTATTGATTAGCATGCTGTATCATCACTCGGAACGCCATTCGGGATGGCGTTCAAGGAATCCTGAGATGAGAGAGAGAGACACACACACACGGTGCACAGAACGTCTCTATTTGTGAGCCAAGTAAACCATATCACCAACCCCAGCTGCCTCGGTCACCCCTCCCTGTTCCCCCAGCACTACAGCACTGACAGATCTAAATACGAAGAAGAAAAATGTCTCCGGCAGGCTGTTATTTTGCTGCCTGAATCGTGTCAGGGAAGTGTAAATATAATCACATTTTATCCGCCAATCTGAAATGGATTTCAGAGGAAGGGATCACAATGTTAGGAGAAATCTTTTTCGTTGGAGCACGCTTTGATTGAAAATAACTCCCTTGTTACCATCAGTAATGTGTTCAAGGTAGAAAAAGCAGTGCAGTTCATGACAGAATTACTAGGCAATTCAATCAAACCCCCCGTGCCTTGCTTTTCAGGTTATAAGGGAGACAGGTAAGCCCAAGATTTGCCTCAAGAGTACATTGATCGTTCTGAAAATCTTCACGGAAACATCTGTATCTCCAGTGGTTATACTGACGACCACTGCGGAAACACTGGCCTCTCCCAATGCGGCCATTCAGTCTGTTGGCTTGGCCAGTCCTGTGCCCATTCAGCAGACTCTGAGTTCCAGAGCTGCTTGAACAGGCCCCTCTTGTTCCCCCCCGAGACCCTAACACACTGCATTTATAACCTGATCATTAATCACTTGGCTCTTACTTTTTTATCGAATGAATATATATATATATATATACACACATGATTGCCGACGAGACCTTCTTTTCAACATTGGGTAGTCAGGAGGGGTGGAAATAACTCTATCCCCTAAACAGAGGCAGCTGATATTTTTGACTGTGGAGCCTTGAGTGTGTATGTGTGTGTGTGTGTGTGTGTGTGTGTGTATACATGCATACGCATATGTCCATTTAACTTTTTTTTTTTTAATTTTTTTTCAACGTTTTTATTTATTTTTGGGACAGAGAGAGACAGAGCATGAACGGGGGAGGGGCAGAGAGAGAGGGAGACACAGAATCGGAAACAGGCTCCAGGCTCCGAGCCATCAGCCCAGAGCCTGACGCGGGGCTCGAACTCACGGACCGCGAGATCGTGACCTGGCTGAAGTCGGCCGCTTAACCGACTGTGCCACCCAGGCGCCCCTGTCCATTTAACTTTTAAAATATTTAGGGGCACCTGGGTAGCTCAGTCGGTTAAGCGGCCGACTTCCACTCCGGTCATGATCTCGCGGTTCGTGGGTTCGAGCCCCGCGTCAGGCTCTGTGCTGACAGATTCGGATTCTGTGTCTCCCTCTCTCTCTGCCCCTCCTGGGCTCATGCTCTGTCTGTCTGCCTGTCTGTCTCTCTCTCTCTCTCTCTCCCTCTCTCTCAAAAATAAATAAGGATTAAAAATTTTTTAAATAAAATAAAATATTTAAAATCAGCCCTACGCACACCCACAGCCTCCCATGCCTTCTCTGTTGCTATGGCTCTTCGAGCATATAAACTAATCCCCCCCCCCCCAGCCCCCCGCTCCCAGAGAATAAGCACCCCTTGAAGGATGATAAAATGCACGAAGGACCTTTCAGACTGTCCTTGCGGCAGCCGGCTCCCAGACATCAAGCAGTGTGTTCCAGACCACTCCCTGTTGTCACAGCACATGTAATGTTGCTTGAATTACTTGCAGGGAAAAGCAGCAAAGATCACCTTAGGCGTCTGCCAACAATGTGACTTGACATTTTAAGCGGGTCTCCCCTTACTTTTGCTTTTTTCCCTGAGAAATATCCACATGACACCTTCTCGAAATCGTCAAGGCACCAATGTAGCCCTAATCCTCCCCCCACTCAGGCATTAGACCAGAAAGAAAACCAGGAGTATTCACCCCCGTTGCGTTCTCGGATAAAATTACTGATCTAATTTTAGAACTAGGCCAGGCTTTGAGGCTTGCCCTCCATTCGAGGTCCAACACGTGAATTTTCCAGGCTCGCTTGGAAGGGGGCGTTTAACCCAATTTGATCTCCACTCGCTGCATCGGGCGCCGATTCTCTGCCGCTGGGAGAACCACACTGCCCGCCCTGCAGTCTCTCCACACTTTGAGAAGGATTCTTTTTGATGTCAGTGGGAGCTCCATTTCCAAAAAAGAAGCAATGACACAGGCACCTGCGTCTAGAAGCGGAGAGCCAGGGACGCTGTCTCAGAAAATCTCTTTCCAAAATCGCCAGCCGGTAACACCCACCGTGTCCAGGGCCGTGCCTATCACATCGTACCCACGGCGCTGGGAGGCGGTTGGCGAGGCGACGTTCTCTTATCACGAGAGAAGTAAGGTTGGGATATTCAGTCTATTTTAAGGCAAAGCCTCTTTCAACAAAGAACAATGAGCAAAACCATCACTTGAGGCCGGGTTGATTTTTCTACGATCTCAGCTACTACTCTGATGAAAAAAAGGACAACTCCCCGAAGCGCACAGCCGTGTATGTGGTCCATCCGTAGGAGAGAGTGAGTTGGAATCTCAAACATCTTCTCTCCTGCCCTGGGCCATCCCCTCGGCCCAAACCACTCTTCTCTCCCCACTGTCAGCATGGCCCTCCGTGAACCACTGATTGTCCTTGACAAGGTCATTGTGAAGCAACCCCCGCCCCCCCGCCCGGAACTCCATGTTTCCTTCCGCTGTGGGAGGTTGTACCGATTAGCTTTTGCTGCATTAAAAAGAAAAAAGCCTCTAAATTGGTGGCTTAAAATGCCATCATTTCTAGCTCACGTTGGGTGGGCAATTTGGGCCGAGCGTAGCCGGGCACTTGCCCTGCGGTTGTGGGTTGGGCTCACTACATGTTTGCGGTGAGCAGACGGGCAAAGCCTTCACCCACATGACTGGTGGTTGGCCGGCCATTGGCTAGAGGACCGAGTAACTGGGCCCCACACCCTCGTCATCCAGCAGGCTAACCCTGGCTGATTCACACCGTGGTGGTTGCAGGATGACCAACAACAGCAAGGTCTCGCGAAACCAGGGTCGGAATGTGAACGGGGCCATTTCTACCACATTCGAGCAAGTCAGAAGGCCAGCCGGGATCTGAAAGGTGGATAAATGGGACTCTACTCTTTGATAGAGAAGCGGCAAAACACGGTGGCTGGCTTTGCAGGCTACCACCCAAGGTTTGCCGAGGTTGCAGTTTTCATACTGCGCCCTGCAGCTTGGAGTGGCCCGTGGGCAGCCACTTGAACTTGAGCTTCTGTCTCTGGGGGCTTACCTCGACCGGCAGAAAATAAAGGATTGAACAAGGGAATGATGTTGAATGAAAGCAAGTGGTGAGTTTTAAAATCTACACCTTTCTGGGGCGCCTGGGTGGCTCAGTCGGTTGAGCGTCCGACTTCGGCTCGGCTCATGATCTCGCGGTCCGTGGGTTCGAGCCCCGCGTCGGGCTCTGCGCCGACAGCCCAGAGCCTGGAGCCTGCTTCGGATTCTGTCTCTTTGCCCCCCCCCCCCCGCTCGCACTCTGTCTCTCTCTCCCTCTCTCAAAAATAAATGAACATTAAAAAAATAAATGAATAAAATATAGATCTTTCCATAATGACCTAATGCCAGTAAAATAAACACAGAAGGTGACACGAGATCAGATGAGATCAGGACAATCTCACTCACTCGGGCTGAGAGAGAGAGAGAGAGAGAGAGAGTCACTGGCCCTTATTGGGGTCCTTCTTTCTCCCCAGCTCTGACTCCTATTTTTCCTCCATTCATTTTATGTCAAACTTTCTCATTTTTTGAGAATTTGTGGGAGTCTGCCCCCTCAAGTTTTTAGCTCTTGGCAAGGATAACATCGCGGTGATTTATGCCTTAATGGGTTTAGCTAACTGTGCCACCTTTTCAGAGGGATATGCGGTATTCCCATGTTAAATCTGATCTCTAATAGAAAATATAAGCCTTTATTGCCTGTGAAATAAAAGTACAGAATCGCTTTAGATAGTGTGAAGTATCTACAAAAGATATAAATTAGTTTGGGATGGAAAATGAACTACAAAAGCGTGACAGGACGCCTGGGTGGCTCCGGTGGTTAAGCATCCAGCTCTTGACTTCGGCTCAGGTCACGATGTCTCATTTCGTGGGTTCAAGCCCTGCGTAGGGCTCTGCTCTGATGCCGTGGAGCCTGCTTGGGTCTCTCTCTGCCCCTCCCCGACTTGCACGCTCTCTCTCAAAATAAATAAATTAACTTGAAAAATAAAATAATTTTTGAAAAGCGTGAGTAGAGAGAGTTAGGGGACCACTTGGAATGGGGATCTTTCTCTATCCTTCATCAAATTGAATGCTCTGGTCCATTGGTCATTTGCCTCTGACTGAGGTCACCCCGAGGGTTTGTGACCTTCCAAACAGACTCCTTGTCTAGCCCAAACTGCTCCTGTCCCTACGTTCTTTTGTCCAGATCCCGAGCAGGAGTCTTGCAACATTTGCCTGTGGTTCCAAGGTGAGAGCCTTGGACTCTTTCCAGAATCATCGTGTCCCCAAGGATCCCAGCCACCTCCCCCGGCTGCATTTGGGGCACTTTCTGAAGCTGAAACTCCTGCTGAGGTTGGGGGAACCCAGAGCCTTTACGGCCTGTCCCAGAGGGACGTTCAGTGACCACAGAGAGGACAACGGGAAGTCTTTGCGACGAAGACGGTGTTAAGCCCACAAAGCCAACAGCCAAACCCGCAGAAGCTCCTTCAGTTAAACTTAGGCCGGTGTCTTCACCGCCCCCTGTACGTGTGCCACGCTTTCTCTACATTTGTTATAGAAAGGAGGCCTGGCAGAAAGCTGCAAGAGATAGGCAAAGTGGACCGAGTCGCCATGGACGTTGCCCCTCCCCGCACCCATGGAAGGGCGTGATGCTTCTCCCGGTGAGGAAAACTCACTGTTCTGCTCTGTTCACAGGCTCAGGGTGAGCTAAGGGATGCACGGCACGCTGGGCCGGCCTGACTCCACCATCCGGTCACTGCCCCCCGTTCGCCTCCTTGACAGGTTACAAAAATGCAGATGTTATGAAGGAGAGGAAATTAGCCCTGGAAAAGGGGTGGGCGCTGTCTGGTTCAATTCCCTTGGTTTTAAAGGTTAACATAGCATCCCGGTGGGCAAATGGGCATGTTAGTTTCCTGCTGCTGCCGTAAAAAATTAAAGCCATAAACGCTTAGTGGCTGAAAACAGCGCAGAATTATTATGTTGTGGTTCTAGAGGCCATTAAGTCCAAAATAGGCTCAAATCAAGTGCCAGCGGGGATGTGTTCGTTTCTGGAGGTCTTCGAGAAGGATCTGTCTTCTTG
This sequence comes from Herpailurus yagouaroundi, assembly GCF_014898765.1. Taxonomy (NCBI): domain Eukaryota; kingdom Metazoa; phylum Chordata; class Mammalia; order Carnivora; family Felidae; genus Herpailurus; species Herpailurus yagouaroundi. The sequence goes on along the minus strand of NW_024412447.1, from coordinate 11,755,637 downwards.
CCTTTGCCAGTTTCTGCATTCTGTGGCTCACGGCCCCCTTCCAGCTTCAAGGCCAGCAAAGGCTAGCTGACTCCTCCTCAGGTGACATTATTCTGACACTGATCTTCTCCCTCCTCCTTTCCCATTAAAACACTTTTATTTTTTTAACAATTGGACCCCCACCCAACTTTTAACTTCGGGCCCCCTCCGAGGATTCAGTATGATCTACTTATCTCAAGGTCAACTGATTAGAAACCTTAATTTCATTTGCAACCTTAATTCCCTCTCTGCCACGTGATCTAACACGATTACAGGATCCCAACGCGATTAGAACACGGACGTCACGGGGGGGGCTGCTTCTGTGTGCCACAGCTGGCCAGCTTGAGGTCACGCTGGCATGTAGGATAGCTAAAACCTAGATGATGCCTTCACCCATTTCCAGTGTTTCTCTATGAATGGAAAGCAAGATAATTTCTAAGTATCTAACAGCAGTCAGCTTCTCCCTGAGCCCAAAGCGCCCTCACATCTGAATTTCAAAAGGTCTGGGTCTCCCTGAGCCAAGATTGATTTCTTTCCTCTGATATCCCTAGTTGGCCCTAAATGTTAGCGCAGCCAAAGGGAAGTTTACAGTGCGCATTGGGGAAGTTACAGAATCATGACAGATGAAGTAATCTTAGGTGGAGTCATCGATATATATCCAGAGGAAGGATAAGAGGAAGGACAGACAGACAGAAGAAAGAAAAGAAAGATGAGAGAAGGAAGAAGGGAAGGAAAGGAAAGGAAAGGGAGGGGAAGAGAAGGAGGAAGGGAGGGAGGGAGGGAGGGAAGATAGTAGGATACTAATACTCTGTTCCACATGGTGAGACAAGATTACTTATTTATTTATTTATTTATTTATTTATTTATATAACAAATGTCTAATTGAACTCCTTTTTGACTAATACCATGTATCAGAGTCTAGGTTCTGGGGATACAGCCCTAAAGGAGGCATACAAAGAGGTATACATTCTTGCCCCTGAAGAGTAGTGGAGGAAAAAGGCAACAAGCAAATGCGCAAACCCGTAACGCCATACGGTGACAGATGCCACAAACGTATTAAGGAGGGCCGTGAGATAGCAAGTGACGGAAGACAGATGACACTGCCTCATTGTCCCCATGACTCTGAAGGCAAGTGTCCCTTTCACCAAGGCTCAGTGTGCTAGACAGGGGTAGGCGCTGTAAGAAGCGCTATATGATTCTAGCAACGCCTCTGAGCGCCGCACGGTCTTTTGTGCGTGAAAATCCCTACACACGGTACGTCTGCCCCCCCTGCCGGCCCACAGACAAATTCTGATGGCCTCAAAAGCAGGACAGCTTTACCTTGAATGTGCTACCATCTCCAGTGAGCTCACGGAAGCCCGCCTCTCTGGTATTATCCTTGAAACTGAAGACATCCTCACGTGCAGGGACAGGGGCGTGCAAATAAATGGGCTCGGGACCTTAAGTCACCCTCTACTCGCGCATCCTGTTTACATCTCCGGACTTACCAGATCTGTTAGAGCCCTCTGGGGAGCCGGTTCGAAGAATCAATAGCAGCCCCCTCAAGGGACAGAGGGCAGTCCATACAAAAGAATGCAGAGGTGGTTTAAGGCCACTGCAAAGGGGAAAGTCAGGCCATCTGTCATGGCTCTGAGTCTCCCCCGGAGTCATAAGGAAAATGAGTAGTCATAGCTCCTCAGTGGGGAAAGACCACCAGGTTTTTCTGCTGCCCTCCAGCCAGCCTTCTTTTCCAGGTGTTTTGCAGCCCAGGGGTAATGGATAGCTCCTAATTCTTCACTCTCCTATCCACAGCCGTTGCCGCGTGAGTTACAGTCCCTCCTTGCTCCATTAGCGGTGGGGTGGGGTCTACTTCCTGTCTCAATGGTATTGGGCTTGACCACATAGAGTGCTCTGGCCAATGTGATTGTAGCAGACACATGCAAACAAAGGCCTGAAACATGCATGTGTAGCGGGACATTTTTCCTCTTGCATTTCTACCACTGCGACGAAAACAACCGGCTGGTCCAACAAAGGTGAAAAGTAGGTGTTGCCACAGGAGGAAATTTACAACCTGGAGCCAAGACCAACCAGGCTGAGTCCAGATCAGCTGAACCCCAGCCGAGCCCAGGCACTTGAAAGGGAATAAATAATCATTGCTTTAAGCCACAGAGTTTTGACGTGCTTTCTTACACAGCATCACTGTTGCAATTAGCTGACTGATACACAGGGGAGCAGAGCTTCCCCTGGTACGAATCTGGAGCGCAGTAACAAATATTCAGATGAGAGCTTTGAAGACATGGAGGGAGTTTTTGTTGCTGCTGTTGTTGTTTTTGAGAGCAGCAGCTGAACACAGAGCCAACTCAGCCCTGAAACATCAGCATAAGAACTGCGCCGAAGAAGTCTTATTAACTAGAAAACACCAGAGCTGACTCACTTGACGACGCCGAGGACCCGGGGTCATGCTTTTCCCAAAGCCGGCAGGTCTGCTCTGCGTTTGACCCCTGCTGGACTGAGTTATTTTGGATCCGTTCTTGTGACTCTGGGGCTTAAAATAGTCGCTGCTGAGCCATCTGTCTTGGGATCCATCTAACTTCTGAAACGTGTCGCAGCTGTGGCTGAATTGAAAGCAGCTCCTGTTAAGAAAGTGAACAATCTCTCGGCTTTTCTCCATCCTATGAGTGTGCCCTGGGGAGAAAATAAAATAGAGGGCATTTGGCTGCCAGAGAAGGATAAGAGCTTCAGAAGGGAACTGGGGAGATGCCGGGCAGATAGAAAACGAGAATTGGGACAGCTGCCAGAGGGCCTGGAAAGGAGCCAGGTTATATAAAGTTCAGACAAAGACGCTGCCAGCTGGGGGTGCAGGAGTAGAGCCCAATGGTGCAGAGTGTGGCTCCGGGAGAGGCAGAGCTACGAGGTGTGCCGGAAAGGGCACGGGGCCAGGGGCCAGAAACCCCAAGCCAGAGACCCCACTCCACCACCAAAGTTGTCACCATGTGACAGGTCCCTGCACCTCCCAGCCTGAGCTTACCCACCCTTAAAATGGGGTTAATGATGCCTAGCTCAGGTTCCGAGGGTTGATCCGAATAATGTGGACAAGGACTAAACTATATAGACCTGAGCAACACAGAGTCCATCACATAGAGGTCTAGATGGTCATTTCACCGAGGCAGGAACAGGGTCCGTCCTTTTCACTGTTTTGGTTTTTTTTTAAGTTTATCCATTTTGAGAGAGAGAGAGAGAGAGCATGGGAGCGAGCACAAGTTGGGGAGGGTCAGAGACAGAGGGAGAGAGAGAATCCCAAGCAGGCTCCACACCAGCTCCCTTGCAGGGCTTGAACTCACAAACCGTGAGATCATGACCTGAGCTGAGATCAAGAGTCGGACGCTTAACCGACCGAGCCACCCAGGTGCCCCTCTTTTCACTGTTTTATGGTGTTTTTCCAGGACTTAGCTCAATGTCTCGTATATACACGGACACACACGCGTGCGCTCAGTAATGTCTGAGGTTCCTAAATGCCCTTAACACAGGGACTAAAATACATTACTCAAATTCCAGGCCAAGGAAGAAAAAGCTGTTGTCTGTAGCTTTCTGTAAGTTACATGCCTAGGCAGGATAGCCATGCAGGACAGCCACGTCAGAGCCCCAAGAGCCATCGTTACCCTGAGCAGTATTCCAGCCCACGTGGAGCTGGTGAGATCCTGGGGGCGGGGGGGGGGGGGGGGGGGGGGGGGGTTGTAATAAGGAAGAAAGTGAAGTCTGCTGGGAAACACCCTGTCTTCCACCTCACTCTTCCTAACGTGAACGTCGTCATCGTTTGCAGGGATTTGGGCGCAGAATTGACACGGGCACTGGACTCAGACGCACCCTGGGTTGCCACCCCCAACCTGTGTGATGTTTGGAAATTAATCTCTTTGCCAGGCTTCCTTTTCTCCATCGTAGAAGAAGTACTAATAACACACTCCGACGGGTTGTTTGGAGCGAGGGGCGGGCACGCTACAGCCCGCCGGCCAAGACTACCCTGCTGAATGTTTGTTTAAATAAAGTTTTATTGGGACCAAGCCAGGCCCGCTCACGGACATGTTGTTTATCACGTTTATGGGAACACAGCCAGGATCGTTTGTTTCCACGCTCTCTGCGGTTGTTTTCGTGCTTTGAGGGTTGAGGGGCCGCCACAATGCTCCTAAAACCTAAACAAGTTCATACCTGGCTCTTTGCAGTTTGCTAACTTCCTGGCTTGAGGAGGAATCGAGGTGACAAATGGAAAAATACCGAGTCTGGGACGTGGAACAGTCATGGAATGTTGTTGGTACAATGAGGATAAATAGAGCTGCTTTCAAGGGTTTGAAGAGAAGGGCTGTTGACAGAAACAAGTCGGGGTTGGGGCTTGGACCACAGGCTCCACAAGAGTCAACGGACGCCCAAGGAAACCCCAGTCACGTTGACACAGGCTGGAGTCCACATCAAAGACAGAGAAGGGGGACTCTTGAGGCTCCAGGAGAGACCAACCAAAGGCAAAAAATAAGGGGGGGGGGGGGCTCAAAAGCATGACACGGAGTTGAGAGATAGAGGCTGGCAGGTGCTTCCGCGAGGGTTTGCTCCTGAGTGAGAGCTCTTGGGAGAGGCGTTCAGTCATTACATAAGAACATTTTCAAGGAACGGCAGGGGGAAGAGTGCTCTCCCAGTTGGAAAGCTTGATACTCTGCGGTGAAAGGGGATTCCACCGTGAAGTAAGCATTGCTAAAAGTCCCTCACAATAGGCTCAGGGGGAAACTGAGGAAGCTAGGCATAGGCACATCTCCCGTTTCAATGCTTGGAACACCACGGACTTTTGACTTCTGTCCATTGCAACTCGTCAGTTGCCACACAGCCACCTCCTAGGACACATCCTGCTCCTCGGGGCTGAAAAAGAGATAGTGTGACATCTGTTAGCCCAAGAGCAACGGTGTGGTAGGTGGTTTAACTCCCGTCAGCACCGAGCACGATTCTTTCCAAACAAGTCGTGTAACCTCTCTCGGGGTGTACTGCCTTCAGTCTCCGGGGACTCTCTGTCTCCTGGATTGCACGCCCTAGGACCTCACGTAAACATTTTGGTTGCTTTACAGCCTCTTCTTGCTCGACACCTGAACAGCTGCTCACTCAACAGCAGCTTCGAAGACCCCTCAGGGGCCACCCTCCTTTTACACTCACGTATAATTTTCTCTCTCTCCCGCTCCACAACAATTTATCTTTTTAACACCCTCTGTTAGTAACGCCGGGCTGTGCCCGCTCAGGTGTTTCCAGCATTGCCTTAAAAAATGTCAGTGGCTCACTCGACAAACCTTTTCAAAGGAACACAGAAAAAGAGAAGCAGAGGAATATTTAAGGAGGCTGGCGGCCAGGCGAAAGGGAGTGGAGCGGTAGAGGCGGAACCTTCAAGAATCTTTCTCCAGTTGTAGTGTTGATGAAAATCGGATCATGCAGGCATTCTGAAATGAGCTGGGTATTAAGTTTTCTTACTCTAATTGCTACCATTTTTTTTTTTAACTTCCTGGACTTCAAGTGCTTTGGGGATGAACTGCCCATCAACCCCCAACCACTGGCTCCTATTCAAGAATTATTTTTCTTTGTGAGATAGGACATCTTAGTGGCGAACTTCCAGACTTACTCTCTTATTGCAGAAATAGACTATCTGTTGAAGTCGTGCTATGTGCCGAGCATTGTGAAAAAGGCTTTCACATATAAAGCATCATTTGAATCCTCAGAATGAGCCTCCAGGCTGGAGAGACAGCCACGCGGAGAAGCAGCACCCCTAGGCGATATGGTCAGTGCAGTCAGAATTCGAACCAAGTCTATTGGATTCTAATCTCCGTGTTCTTCCACGTTCATGAGGCCACGTTCTAAAAGACAGCATCTGCAGAGTTGTCCAGAACTCAGCAAGAGCGAGTGGCTCTCCTCATGGAGTAGAGGCTTCCCAGAAGCAGCACTTAATTCTGGGGCATTGTAGCATGCCAGACTTGCCCGCCTACCCCGCCTTTCTGGAAGAGTAGCCCCCAGGAATGAGTCTGACCATGCCCTGCTTATCAGTAAAAACGGGCCTTGTCACTATGTTTCCAATCAATACCCCTGACCCCGTTTCCAGCTTAAGTCAAATCATCTCCCAAATGACGCTGTAGGTTGACATTATTTCATGGGTTAGCTCGGGGGCAAGGGGCGGAGGAGCAGACCTTTTAGAGAAAACAAACCAAAAGCACATTGCAATTTTGTACACTTAGCAGAGGCTCCTTGAAATCAATCTGCCCTTGAGCCATGTTTTCCACGGGACTCGATTTAATAGTGTTTATGTATTTTCAACCGGCTTGCCCAGTGAAACTTACACTGTATAGGTAAATGTCCCAGTAATGCTATGCGGCCGCACCGAGAGTGTCCCATGCACCTGCTGTGCAATTCTCCAAAGTGAAACTCCACCCGCCTCCACTTTGGTGACTTCTGTAGGACTCCTACAGGAAAGTTCGATACAAGTGGTAATTCTACTTGAGGTTGTGGGGGGAGGTCATGGAGAAGACACGACCGCTGGCTGACCCGTGAGCAGGACCCAAGCCACGGGGGCCTCCCCGCCCCCTGCCCTGTCCTGGGAATGTGCGTTCTGCCTGCCTTTCCCACTCCCAGAGGCTGCTCCCGGGACACAGCCTTGAGATAGTGATGTGGTGTTGAGCCAGTGAACCCAGTTAAGGCTTCTATATGAACTTTTAAAGACCTTTTACCTACTGGGGCACCTGGGTGGCCCGGTTGCTTAAGCGTCTGGCTCTTGATTTCGACTCAGATCATGATCACACAGTTCGTGAGTTCAAGTCCCGCTTGGGGCTCTGTGCTGACGGCACGGAGCCTGCTTGGGATTCTCTCTCTGTACCTCTCTCTCTACCCCAACCCCACTTATGATCTTGCTCACTCTCGCAAAAATAAATGAAGTTTTTTCGCTTTTAATTTTTATTTTTAATAGAAGTATAGCTGACATGTAATATTATATTAGTTTCTGGTGTACAACATAGTGATTCAACAATTTATTACCAACTTCTCACCACGGCAAACGTAGTTACCACCTGTCACCGTACTATGTTATTAGGGTATTATTGACCTAGATATTCCCTAGGATCCATAGGCTGATGCAGAGACCTATTTGTCCTGTGGCCACCCGAGACAAGCCTGGTAGGTGAGGAAACCCCTGGGTCCTGAATGTCGCCTCATTCTTGGGATTCATGAACCCGTCCCTCTGGGGGCACTGCGATCTTCCAATCTCCTCTTCCAAGTTCTGGTCTAAGTGTGGACTCGAGTCCCTCCCCTTGATTTCCTTTTTAAAAAGAATATGGAGAACAATATGAAATTCACAGAAGGCCATTCAAGAAGCACAGCTTATCACGTACGGGTTGCCGCTGACTTCTGCCTCCCGTTTCTTGTTGTAACTTGTACAGAGACGCGTAGATTGTGATCACGCCACAGCTTTGTTCCGTCTGTCATTGTGCCTTTAAACGTTAGCTCCCAGGGTCGTTTTACACCCCATGTGATGATGCTCCTAGCCTGCAAAGTCTTTGCTTTCTCTGCCCACTCTCAGCTAAGAGGACGCCTAGAAGTTGCGTGAGATCACAGACACATTGATTCAGAAACTTGAATGCTCACACCATAATTTAAATAGAGACTCTGGACTTGGCTGGAAGCCTGCAGTAGGAGAGGAGACGAGGGGCCAGTGGGTTCCAACTTCCCTTCTTCGGAACCACCCCCCACCCCGCCCGCACCCCCTGCCCCTGGGGGGCATCAGCCTCTGGGGGCTGCACGGAGGAGGAGGAAAGGGCAAGAAAGTTGTTCCTTGAACTAGCTCTGTGTTTACCTGGATTTTTGTTCTCTGTGTCTGTTCACATTTTAAGGTTGTTGCTTCTTGGGGCACCTGGGTGACTCAGTCAGTTGAGCGTCCAGCTTCAGCTCATGATCTCGCGGTTCGCGAGTTCGGGCCCCGCGTCAGGCTCCCTTCTGTCAGCCTGTCAGTGCAGAGCTGGCTTCAGCTTTGGGTCCTCTGTCCCCCTCTCCCCGCCCCTCCGCCCCCCAAAAGTTTTTGGTTTTTCCCTTTGGGTGCTTTAGAAGATTGCGTGGTTCCCTTGGCCTGGGGCCTGGGGTGATGTCTCTGTTTCAGGTCACGACTTCCCATGTTTCTTCACCCCTGGGCACCCAGCCCTGGTCCTCTGGCCTCTTTCTGCTGGGATCCCTTGCTGCTCTGGGCAGCCCGAGGAACAAAGATGGCCCCACAGTTGCCTTCTCTGCGGTGTTGCCCAGGTCCGTTCCACGGGAACGCTCACATCCCCCATACCCCTGCAGACCCTTTGCTGGCCAGTCCCAATGCCATTGACTCCAGGCTCCGTCACTAAAGCAAGTGGCCAGCCATCCCCCGCCACCTCCAGATCTTTCGGGTTGGAAATCTGACCCAGTCTGTGACCCATGTTCCTGTTTTCAGGCATCAGTCTCCTGTGCCCCCTGAAAGAAGGAACATATTTGGAAGCTCTTAATGGTGCTTTAAAGCCCCCTTCCCCTCGTGTCCTCTGGGGAGGAGACTCAGCCCCACAGCCCTTTGTCAGGCTACATCTCCAGAGTATCCCCTGTCACACCTCCCTCTGCCTCTTTGGGTACCCTGGCTCTGCAAAGCCTCAGGACACCTTCCTCTGGCTTCCTTTAAATAGCTGCATGGGCAGATTCCCCTCAGCTCAGTTTAGAATGGAAGGCTACCAACTGTTACAAAGTGGAAACTGAGGCAGGAACGTCGTTCCCTTATCCTGGGAAAGTTGCCACCTTGCCTTGCGGGATGAGGAATCGTCTAGACACTCAGTCCTAGACACTGAAAGGAAGATTCTGGTCTAAGTCCTAGCCAGGCCCCTCCGCAGCAACACACTTTCTGATCCGTGCTGCAGATCGGAACCCCCTGCGACTCTGGGGGTTGGCGTCGCGGAAACCCCCGTCTTTAGTGGAGATTCTGCCTCCTTGCCTCCACTGGGGGTAGACCGTATCATGGGGGTGGAATGCAGCGTGTAGTTTTAGGAGAGGTCCTGAAACAGTCTACAGATGGGAAAGCCACAGAAGCTCGCTTGCCGGAAGGAGAAGGGCAGACAAAATGGCACAGAGGAAGGAGTCCGTTGGGAGAGTCCAACTGGACCATCAGGGTCTAGGGTACCTGGGAAAGAATTGTTGCGGGGGAACATAGGACCCAGGATCTCCAACAGTGCCACTCAGCTGTGGATCTTACCTACCCCCCCCCCCTACTCTGCACGCCCAGCACCGAAATGAAGAAACAACAACCGAAAAGGAAACCTTTCCCGGCAAGCAAATGAGGAAAGTCCGTGTTGGAAAGCTGGAGGTGGGTGGAGGTTAGGAGTTGGTGTTGCCACAGCCAGAAAATCCGGAGCTGAGGGGTAGATTGGTACCCCCTTGTCGATGGCCCAAATGGGGGTGGTGAGCCAGCTGGAGGTACAGGATGTGGCAGGAGTCCTGTATGAGGCAAATATCCCCTCTCCTCCCGTGGGTCCCAGAAAAATGCAAGAGGGAGTGATAAGGCCATATCCCCTTGACAAGTGAGGCTTATTATTCCGGCAGACTTAGGGACAAACAATGAAAGTGACCTCAATTAACATCCAGAAGCACGTAGGGCCGAGCAGAATAAATATGTTGCAACCCCAACACAACATCTACAAATGCATCATTCATTTGATGACAAATATACACAGAAAGTAATAAAGGGGTGGGGGCAGGGGTCAGGAATGGGAGCTAGCTCAGCTACTCAGTGGTTGAGGACCTTATTCAGTGGTTCTCAAATCTGGGAGCGACGTCCTGAAATAGAAATGTGCCCTGGGCTCCATTCCTGGAGTTCCGATTCACCGGTTTGGGATGAGTCCCGGGCAGAGAGAGGTGATATGACACGCATCCGCACCCCCCAGTTGAGAGCCACGGGATGAAGTCTCGGACGGGTTTACATTTACCTCTGTTTCTGTCTCATGTGTGACCATTTGATTTTCTTTTAACAAGTCAGTAAGAGAAGACTGGGGAACCGAAGAAGCTAAAAGCGGCAGCTTACACTTAGATTATTGTTAAGTGGTTCGGATGAAGTTTCAGCAGCCGAGCACACGGAGGTCAGTGATTCCAGACCTGGGTGTTGTGGGCGCATGTCCATAGTGCATTTACCAAATAGAACCGCAAGTGTGACCCCATGACTGAAAAAATCAAAAAGGGTTGGGGCGCCTGGGTGGCTCAGTCAGTTGGGCGACCGACTTCAGCTCACGTCATGATCCCGTGGTTCGTGGGTTTGAGCCCCGCGTCGGGCTCTGTGCTGGCAGCTCGGAGCCTGGAGCCTGCTTCGGATTCTGTGTCTCCCTCTCTCTCTGCCCCTCCCCTGCTCACACTCTGTCTCTCTCCATCTCAAAAATAAATAAACGTTAACAGAAATTTTAAAACATGTACAAAAAGAAAAAGTTAAAAAGGGTTGAATTAAAACAACCACACTGTTCTGAAATGCCGTTTGATGAATAATGAGTTGTTCAATGCTTCAGAAAGGAGGGGGTGTGCACACTCTTTCTTCCTCCATCGCATTTCTACAAGTAGAGATATTCCAGGAGTTTTCTCGAATTGGAGCGTGGATAACGAGATTTGCCTTTTGGTTTTGCAAGGTAGGGGTTGCTCAGGAAGCGGGCCAGCAAGCCATTTTGGAAAAGCAGGCATGGACTTGGATTACGAGTACCATATCCACAAGGACATCTCCACAAGTCCGGACAGCACTTGGCACTTGGCCTGGAAATCTGTGCCACATCAGAGTGACAAAGGCCCGCTTCTGGGTGTCACAAGGCGCCTTGCCAACTGGCTTTTCCAGAGAGACCAAGCATTAGGCTCCATGAAGACACGAGAAGCAAGCAGACCAAAGAGACAAATGGGATGCCCTGTGTTCCGTGTTCAGACAGACCGTGATTCACTTCCTTGCACCTGGCTCACTGACTTAACCAAGAGCCTCAGTTTCCCTTGTGAGAAACCCGTTCACCAAACCTGCATGCTTCTCTGAGGCAGTTGGTTGCCCTCCCTCCATCCCATTGCCTTTGATTTCAGGCAGGGCCGAGTGGCATGGTGGTCACGTCACTTCTGGACGGGAGCTACCGGCCAGGTTGCGATTCACCCTGTTCCTTCTCTGTGCCCCCTGAGACTGGCAAAGGTGGCCGCTCTGTTGTCTGGATCCGAGGGGGTGAGGAAATACGGGAGCAAAACTGCCAGCTGAATGATTAGACATGCAGTGTCAGTGAGTAAGAAACCATTATAAGCCACTAAGACAGGAGGGATGTTTGTTACGGTAACCTAACCTAGCCAATCCTGACTGATACAGGGTCTGCTCGTTTTCGTGGGAGTACAAAATTAAAAGAGGCAAAGCTGCTCGTGTGGTGTTGGGTATATAGCAGGTGATTCATTTATTTAATCTGAAAAATAAATAAACCTAACAAAGAGCTAACATCACATTGGAGTTGGGTGCATGGCCAGCTGTGCTGGCAGCTCGGAGCCTGGAGCCGCTTCAGATTCTGTCTCTCTCCATCCCCCCTCTCTCTCTCTCTCTCTCAAAAATCAATAAACATAAAACAACTTTTAAAAGAAAGAAAAGAAAAATAGGCTTGAGTTTCAACAGTGACCTCTTGGACAAAAACGTTATCTCACACAGGTTGCTGTTAGTTTGGTGGGGTGTGTTTTCTGTGGGTGCTTTGCTCTTGTTGCTGGAACCCACCCCCTTGGCAGTCTTGGCAAACGGGTCTACGCGCAAAGGCCGAGGATGGCTCTGGATGTTGTGCTCGTCGGCCCTGGGGGAAAAACTTGGCCTTGGTCAAATTCCCTTGAGGCTGGCTGCCTAGATCACAACGGGGAAGGCGACTCTCTGAAGCCCTGGAGAGTTCAATAAAGCTGTCGATGTTTCCAGCCCCTCTGCCTCCCGGGTGTCTGGAATGCCCCCATTCAAGAGCCCGGAGCCAGATGGATGCCAGGAAATGCTCCTGATGCCAAGAGATGCTCCCGATGCTATTTGGGCCACGGACAGGGGCTGTCAAAGCCTCGTCTCCTTGAGATGCCGTGTCCTCTGTACTGGGTGGCTTCATTCTGGGGGAAAGACAGCCACCAGCAGGTTTCTAGACACATTATTTTTTTTTTCCTCGCTTGACTGACAGGAGCGAGGTGACAGGAACAGTGGGCTTTTGCAGGAAACGATGTCTCTGCCTCCATGTTACTCCAACAGGAGAGCGCTGCACTCACAATAACTCATCATGTCCAAAACAGAGCTCATTATCTCTCCCCGCAAGCCGCCTCCTTCCCTCCCCACGCTCCCTCTCTCAGTTAATAGCATCACCCTACACTGAGTCACCCTGGCTGGAGAGCTAATAAGTAGGCAGGAAGGAGAGGAAAAGCCCTGGGATGGTGTGGAATTAGAAGAACATGATTTAATTGGCATTTTCAAGATGGAGGGACTTTGGGCAACTGACCTAACCCCTCGGAGCTTCAGTCACCTCCTGCATGGGAGTTATGTGGTTGTAGTAATAATCTGGATGTGTAGGATCTCCCCTCTGCCCAGCCTTGCTTCAGGGTTTTTTTTTCCTGCTTCACCTGGTGATTTCTTTCACTGGAATGGCCCATTTTGCCTCGCCAGGTCTGAGCCCTCCGGCCCCCTCAGTTGACCTGTCCTTGGCTATTAGTCTGGTGCACTTGAGAGGGACCGGCTGGTAGACCCAGCTCCTTAACTCACCTTTGTTCTTTCATCCTGCTGCAGCCGTGTGAACCTTCTTTTTCTAATACAATGCATTTCCGGATTATAGAGATAATATATATTTCTGTTAAAAAAAAAAACACAACAACAACAAGACTACAGGAGAGTAGAAAAGAACAGAATAAAAGCACCACATGGCACAGCATGTCGGAGAGAACCACAGATGCTATTTTGTTAGACTCCCTTTCTGGATATGCTCATGAGCACTTAAAAATTGTCAACACTGGCGCAGGTGTGCCCCAGTTGCAGGAAGTAGGCCAGGCGGTCAAGAGGAATTGTACCGAGAGCAGACTTCCGTCAGCTGAAGGCAGTTGGGGTCTGCTCACATGGGCACGGAGGAGCCCTGGACACTTCAGCAGTGAAAATTCCTTCGGACCTGAATAGTGGCCCCTGCCCTTCCCAACACAGATCCTTACACAGATGGTACCTCCAGGAAAACTGTACCAGGAAAGGGACCAAGATGGGACCTGTATGGACACGGAACAGGGAAATGAGAGGCGATAAGCAAGAGAAAATGGCCCATGAGAAACCCCCAGAGGAAGAACACGGTCTTCGAACAGAAGAGTGTCACTGTAGTTTCGTTCACGGAGGAAGATTTCGAGGGAGCGTTTTGAAAAAATAAAGCTCGAGGCAGAAAGATAAGTGCACAGAGAATATACGGCAAGATGACAGAATGAGATGAAACATAAGCTGGCAGAAAGAAGCGAACAAGGAGGAAGTAGAAGAGAATAATAAAAAACCGAAATTCACAAGCTACATTAGAGACAGGACAAAAAGGAATTCGTGTGGTTAAAAACACAGGGGTTATTATGGAGGAAGGAGTCGAGACCATCTGTATATCATCTGTCTATAACATTGTCCATATGTTATCTGTCCATCCATCCACCTACTATCTATCTATCCATCCATCTATTCATCCATCTCTCAATCTATCATCTATTATCTAACTCTGCATGTAGAGATGCCATCTCTCAATCTATCATCTATTATCTAACTCGATGTAGAGAACAAAGTCAAGAGTTCCAACCTGCCATAATTGTCATCCCCAAGAGACTGAAATAATTAAACAAACAAACAAAAAAAAAAAACACGTATCTTAAGATTTAGCATTTAAGAAAACTCTCTATGAAATAAAGATCAAACCTACATAATGAAACGACAACATGCTTTCCGGAAAACCTGACATGGGACCATTTGCACCAAGATGTATTATTCTAAGAAACAGTGAACATTTAGATAAGCGGTCCTTTTGGTGTTGGCTCTGAGGCTAAAAATCACTCATCAGACCTCAGCCTTCTCTATACTCAGTGCTGGAGTCAACTGAATTACACCCCAAAATCTTCAGAGTAAGAAATGATAACTCCAATCATTTTACACCCAGCAGAACTTTTGTTCAAGTATAAAGGCCAAAGGAAACCATTTTCGTACTGGCATAAGGTAGACATATAGATCAATGGAATAGAATTGAGGATCTAAAAATATGCCATCACATTTACATGCAATTGATTTTTTTTAATATGAAATTTATTGTCAAATTGGTTTCCATACAGCACCCAGGATCATCCCAACAGGTGCCCTCCTCAATGCCCATCACCCACCCTCCCCTCCCTCCCACCCCCCCATCAACCCTCAGTTTATTCTCACTTTTTAAGAGTCTCTTATGGTTTGGCTCCCTCCCTAACTTTTTTTTTCCTTCCCCTCCCCCGTGGTCTTCTGTTAAGTTTCTCAGGATCCACATAAGAGTGAAAACATATGGTATCTGTCTTTCTCTGTAGGACTCATTTCACTTAGTGTAACACCCTCCAGTTCCATCCACGTTGCTACAAAAGGCCAAATTTCATTCTTTCTCATTGCTGCATAGTATTCCGTTGTGTATATAAACCACAATTTCTTTATCCATTCATCGGTGGATGGACATTTTGGCTCTTTCCATCATTTGCCTATTGTTGAAAGCACGGCTATAAACATGCAATTGAATTTTGACAAAGGCACCAAAACAATTCAATAGCAGAAAGAGTAGTCCTTTGAGCAAATGGTGTTGGGAAAACAGGATATTCGCACGCAAAAAAAAAAAAAAAAAAAAAAAAAAAAAAAAGAATTAGGTCTCTACCCCATAGCATATATAACAATTAATTCAAAACCATCAAACGCTTAAAAGTAATAGCTTTATAGATTATGAAACTTTTTTCAGAAAACATAGAAGTAAATCTTCATGATCTTGGACCGGGCAAGAATTTCTTAGATATGGCATCAAAAGGGCACACAACACAGAGAAACATGACGAAATTGGGCTGTATCCAAAATAAAAAGTGCGGTGCTTCAAAGGGAGCAAAAAGACAGCCTGCAAATGGGAGAAAATGTTTGCAAATCATATATCTTACAAGGGAATTCTCACTAGAATATGTAAAGAATGTTAGTGACACAACAATAAAATGATGCATGACCCAGTTTAAAAATAAGCAAAGGGTATGAGTAGAGATTTCTCCAAAGAGGAGATACGAATGGCCAATAAGCCCGTGAAAAAGGACGCAACGTCATCAGCCACCATTTGCCTAATGGTAAACACAGAGTTCCCATACAGCCCAGCAATTCCGCTCCTGCATGGACCAAAGGTCCATGAAAATGTATGTCCACACAAAGACTACATGAACCTTCCTAGCGGCATTTTTCAGAACAACTGAAAGTGGAATTACTTGCTCAATGCCCGCCAGCAGATGAATGGGTAAACAACATGTGGTGTTTCCATACCTTGGAATATTTTTCAGGGTAAAAGGAATGTACTGCAATGTGGAGGAACCTTGAAAACAGTATGCTGAGTAAAAGAAGGCCAGTCACAAAGGACCCCATATATTGTATGATTCCATTTAGGTGAGAAATGTCCCTTAAAGGTCAAGCTGTATAGACAGAGAACACATTGGTTTTCGTCAAGCACCAGAGAGGATAGGGGGGAAAGTGGAGGGTGGCTACCAGATTCCTTTTGAGAGTGATAAAAATGTTTTAAACTTAATTGTGGTAATAGTTACACAACTCTGTGGATATACTAAAAACCATTGAATTGTGCAAGGTGAATGAATTGCATGGTATATGAAATATAACTCAATAAAGCTGTTATGGGGTAAAAAAATATTTTAGGGTTAGAGAATAGAAATCCCATAGGGTCCTGTTAAAGAAATTCTAGATGATAAACTTCAGCCAACCGAGAAATGCAACCTAGAAGTGGTAAACAGATTGGCTGTAAACATTGAGTCCATCTAACTGTGTAAGACTCAGCTAAAAAAAAAAAAAAATCGTGATTTCAGAACAACGTGTGAGTGTCATGGATTATAATATAGTGCGGAAAATAAGAAGGTCTGGGTCCGTACCTAGGTACATAAACAAATGGAGAAGGCAGAACTCTACATTATAGTAAAATCAAACTAATAAGTAATAGGAATGTTAGAAATGGAAGGTCACCATCTGGCAGCCATCGTAGTGGTCGTTGGATATGGCAGGCCTGTGGTCATTGATCCGGGCTGGAGTTGATTTGGGCGCGCAAAGGTAGGTGGGTGGCAGTTTGAGGATGTACATAATGACACGATCTCACACTATACCCCCGTGGAACGATAACGGGTTACAAGGAGGAAGATGATGCCATTACGGCGGAGAAACCTGGCACACACCAGCATGACCGGTTGATCAAGGTTAATATCAGCATTGGTAGGAAGAATGGGCTGACATCATGTATGTCTAGAGGTAACGTGCTAAGAAGGGCACGGCATCATTCCCGTGATGCCCCTATCAAGGACGCGTGATCTGGAGCTGGTCCCGGGGAGACCACCCTGAGGGGCATCTGACAGCGTGTGAGGCCAGTGCTCTAAAATGGTTGAGGACAGGAGAGGCAGGAAAGACAAAGAGTTGTTCTAGGTTGGAGGGTGTAGCATGCTTCACCACAAAATGCAGCCCAGGTTGCCGGGTGGCATGCTAGACCATGTCGAACAAAGACACACGGTTGGGACAACTGGCAAAACGGAAATGGGATCTATGGATGGGATGGTAGCATTGGAAAGATGTTGTCTTCCTGACTCGTAGGCTTGGAGAGTGGTTATCTCTGTTTCAGAGAATATATACTAGAATATTTACAAATGAAGGCATATCACGTCTACGGCTTGCTCGCAAATGGCGAAGGAAAAAGATGTGTGTGTGTGTGTGTGTGTGTGTGTGACAGAGACAGAGAGAGAAAGAGAGGAAAGGAAAGGAGGGAGAGGGTGAGGGTGAGGGAGGGAAGATATGAAGTAAGGCAAGGAGACATTAGCAGCTGGGAAATATGGGTGAATGAGAGATTTTTTAACTCTCCTTTCATCGTCAACGCTTCCATCCTTTCAACTCTTCCGTACGTTGGCGATTATTTCAAAATAAACTGTTTTTGAAAAGCAATAGCGGGGAGGGCCCCGGGTGGCCCAGTCGGTGAAGCGTCTGACTCTTGATTTCGGCTCAGGACGTGATCTCACGGTTCCGTGGGTTCGAGCCCCACGTGGGGCTCTCTGCCGGCAGCGCGGACAGAGCCTGCTTGGGATTCTCCCTCTCCCTCTCCCTCTCCGCCCCTCCCCTGCTGGTGCTGCCCCTGCCTCTCTCAAAATAAATAAACTTAAAGATTCAGAAAAACACTACGAGTAGAATGTAAATGTCGCAAACCCTGAACATGTGCAAGCCTTGTCAGTATCGAAACCAAAAAGTTGCTCTGAGTCTCTGAGCCTGTCATTCCCCTCCCCCTAGAATGCTCTGGCTCCACATTTTAAATTTATTATTTTTTTAACGTTTATTTATTTTTGGGACAGAGAGAGACAGAGCATGAACGGGGGAGGGGCAGAGAGCGAGGGAGGCACAGAATCGGAAGCAGGCTCCAGGCTCTGAGCCATCAGCCCAGAGCCCGACACGGGGCTCGAACTCACGGACGGCGAGATAGTGACCTGAGCTGAAGTCGGACGCTTCACCGACTGCGCCACCCAGGCGCCCCTCTCGCTCCACATTTTAAAACCCTGGGCTCTCTGGGGTCATTCGTGTCCCTGCCCAGCTATCCTCAACAGGGGACATCTCTGGCCACCGTCACCCCCTGCTTTCTTTAGGTCCCTCGACACCAGCCGGCCTCCTCCTAGCTGCTTGGATATGAAGCCCTCGCTCTGATAGACTCGTTGTACTTTGCCTCCTTCTTCATTTATGGTCCAGATGCTGCCGGGAACAGGCCTTGCATCCAGCTGTCGTGACTCCTTCATCTCTTTCCAATTTTGGCACCTAAAAAAAGTGTCTGGCATATGGTAGGTGCTCGTTAAATATCCTTTATTGTTGAAAAGCTGAGTGGGGACGGAGGAGAGGAGCCGGTAACCTTTAGAGAGCACACCACTAAATGGACCGCGTCCTCTGTAGCCATTTGTGTACGAAAGGTCAAGAAGTAGGAGGGGGTCCCTGTACATGTGGGCTGTGAAGGTTCAGTGCCTCTCCAGGATTATTTCTGACTGTAAAAGGCAGGGACGCTCCCTTTACCGCCCCCCCCCCACACACTCTCTAGTATCAAAGAGACTGTCTTGGCTGGCCCCGTCCAATTCGAGGGCAGAGGATCACAGTTGTGAAATTCATAGGTCCCAGAATCAGCCCACCTCGTTCAAATCCCGGCTCAGCCATTCGTTAGCCGAGCGATGCCGGGAAAATTTACCCGAGCCCGCTCTTCCTCGGTGTGTTCATCTGTGAAATGGGCACCGTAGCAGAACCTGGCTCCTGAAGCGTGAAGAGTAAGTAAAAATGTAACGTGCCTACTGGAGAACTTGGTGCACGATAAGGGTTGGCTCTCGTTATTGTCAAAGGACTCAGATCTTGTGGTTAATCTCTGCTGATCGAACTGTGATGGGATCGGTGACTTCCAAATATTAGACAGACCCCATTATTTCCCCTGGCCAGGCAATCATCCCGAGATCTGCAAAAGAACTATGAGCCGCTGTCCGACGTGTCCTGCGACATCGGTCATTCAGAGACCAGTGTATGCCCATTCTTTTTCTCCTGAGCCCATAGGGAGGGGCGAGTGGCTGCGTTCTGGACCACGGGACGCGCACAGAACGATGCACACTGCGCGATGCTCCATGCATCTTCCTGGCCCTCATGTCTGGCCAGCTGCAGAATAGCCACTGGAAAACTCTGGCCCCCAAAGGGCTGATCGCGTCCAGGTTTCAGAACGATCCCCAGCTGCCGTATCGGGCTGCAGTCTGAGAAAGGAATAGCCTTTCAAGGGCTTAAGCCACGAAGTTTGAAAACTTGTTCGCTAGAGCCCTTAGCTGGCCTAGCTGAGCAATGCATATTTAGGCCAAGGAAGGAGTTGAAGGAAGACAGTGGAAGGAAGGGGATCGGAGTTAGGAGGGTCAGCCTCGGACAAAGGAAGTTCAGACTGACTGAAACAGACCAGAGACCCAAGAACCCAGGATAAAAGCTTTGCAATAGTTTAGTTCCGACAGCTGGGCTTGGGCAACTGGAGGTGAAAAGGAGCGGAGTATGTTCGTCTACGCCCGCAAATACTTATCGACCGCTTTCCGGGTGAGAGGCACGGCTCCGGGTACTTGGGAGGAAACAGAAAAAGCGTGAGAAGCATTTCTGGCGATGCTTGTGGGGGTCACACAGCAAGGACAATAGTTTGCATTTCTTATCAGGGAGGGGCCCTCTGGATCGTGCCCACCACAAGAGTGTGGGAGATTAGAACAGGCCGCTTTCACTGCTCGTTCGGAGCTAAGCCTTCCCAGATGAATAGTTGGGAGGAGGTTGGAAATGGGCAGGCACCCCTGTCCCAATCTCTTTGGGACAGGTAACTATTTATTCATAGAAAAATGCAGGCTTCCCTTGGGATTTATTAATTCGCCGACAGGACGCCTGGGTGGCTCAGTCGCTTAAGCCTCCGACATCGGCTCAGGGTAGGATCTCCCGGTTTGTGAGTTCGAGCCCTGCGTGCAACTCTGAGCTGCCTGGAGCCTGTTTCAGATTCTGTGTCTCCCTCTCTCTCTGCGCGTGCACTCTCTCTCCCCCTGTCTCCCTCTCTCCCTCTCGCTCTCTCTCAAAAATACATAGCCATTAAAAAAAAAGGAACTACAGGCCTAAAACAGGGTCACTTCTGAGAGGACAAGTCTCCAAACTGGGGCCGAATGCCTAACCTCATTGAGGTTGCAGCCTTCCCCAGAAATGTTGTCTTCACGGGCCAGTCAGGAATTTTCTGGTCTGCACCCATGAGGTCATCTGTCACATGGGCTCTCTCCATCCCCTAAAGAAAGGTGAGGTGACCCACCTACTAAGACCCCCTGCCCTTCCCCTGTGACCCATGCCCGAAACAATCCTTTCTTGTCTTTTGCCAGTAACGTCTTGTCCCACCCTCCTTTCTAGAAAAACCTTCCACTTGAGACAAGTCTTTGGAGCTGCCTTCTGTTGGCCAGGTGGCTCCTGATCCGTGGATCGTTTCCTAAAGCCGGTTAGATCTTCAGATTTACTCAGCGGAACCTTTGTTCTTTAACATAAAGCGGGGAGAAAAAAGAGAACCGGGGTGAAGCGGGTAAAAATGCCTACAACCAGTAAAGGATCATTTAAATAGTGATAAAACAAGGCATGGAACAAAGTGGGCGGTTAATCGTATGAGGAAGTGAGGCTCTGCAGAGCTCTGCAGTGGAGTAGGAAATTGCAGTCCGAGCTTCCCGACAACCAAAGGGAAAAGCAAAATGTGGCAAATTAAGCGTATTATGTGATTATGATGTATATATATATATATATATATACACACACATAATATAATACACACATATACACATATAATATACATAATATAATATACACATATAATTAATGTATAATATACATAATAAATATAATATACACATATAATATACATAATATAATATACACATATAATTAATGTATAATATAC
>NW_024412447.1:11654120-11734916 GCF_014898765.1 Herpailurus yagouaroundi | reverse complement strand
AATATACACATATAATTAATGTATAATATACATAATATACATAATATAATATACACATATAATATACATAATATACATAATATAATATACACATATAATTAATATATAATATACATAATATACATAATATGATATACACATATAATATACACATATAATATACATAATATACATAATATAATATACACATATAATTAATGTATAATATACATAATATACATAATATAATATACACATATAATAGATACATATAATATATATAATATACATAATATACACATATAATTAATGTATAATATACATAATATACATAATATAATATACACATATAATGTATACATATAATATACATAATATACATAATATAATATACACATATAATTAATGTATAATATACATAATATGATATACACATATAATATATACATATAATATACATAATATACATAATATAATATACACATATAATTAATGTATAATATACATAATATAATATACGTATATAATATACACATATAATATACACAATATAATATATATAATTTTTTTCAGATAAAATGTTTTTCCAGCACCAAACCCCAAAAGGAACTTATCTCAATAATCCTTTCCAATAGCTTAAGTTCAGAGACTGGAAAAGTCATTAACGTTCAGAATCGTAGGCTGAGAATTTATGGATGAGGTGGGACCGAAAGTGGTGACGTCCCTGGGGGACAGGTGGGGACTTCTTGCAGTGTTGACCCAGCCCCCACCAGCCTCTCTCTCTGCCTCAGTGACCTCCCGTGATTTCCTCCCCTTCCTACTACGCAGGCTGTTAAGCCCTATTGTGCTGCTTTGACATCTGGAACAAATCCTTTTGTCATACGCCATCAGACTTTAAACAAATAAGAGCTAATGAGTTATCCAGGCGCCACGATTTTGCCTCCACCAATAATTACTTTGTTCACTCGAGGGTAGTAAGAAGGTAACCGGCAGGAAGATCTCTCCTCTCTCACCTCACATTAGGATCCATTTGCTTTGACAAATATCTGGCTTGGCTGATGTGTACAGTGTAACATGTTCATTTTTCCAGGTCTGCCCTGCGTGTCATCCTGTCCGGAAGCTCCAACCGGAACGGCATGGGAAGCGCTCCGTTGAAGCCCAGCCCAGGCGAGTCTCAGCCCCTGGCCTCTCGATCCCTGTGTGAGGGAACAAGGACGAGCCAGGGACCCTTTTGGGGCCTCGGTGTCCTCACCTACACACTGGAGGGAATAGCACGTACCCCATAGGGTAGGATTACATGACAGCCCGACAGCATGTCTGAGACATAGTGGGGCATCCATAAACATTGGTTCCCATCCCATCCTCACACCGCTTGCAATCAGTGTGCCCTTTGAGGACATGGTCAATCGGTTTTTAAAAGCTAAGACGTACCTAGGTAAGTGCACCTTGAAGGCATTAGTTCTAGTCTAAAGACAATGAACGAGGGTGATCTTCTTCCCTCTGCGTGATGCCTCTCCAAAGTCTTCTGCCCCTAGGGCACATCAGGAGGACGTATTGGCAGCCTGGCATAGTGGAAAGTGGACAAAATGGAGAAAGGACTATTGGGGATAACAGAGTGCGCACGCTGCCTCTCAGGCTGGCTCCCGGGGGGCCATGAGGTCAATGGACGATAGCTGAGCGTCCGGTCCCTGGGAGTAAAGAGCATGGGGAGGGTAAGACCATGGCTCCAGGAATTTCTGTAGATGACCCCCACTCCATCCAGCCAAGCAGGCCTACCACCAGCTGCAACAGCCACAGCTTCTGGAAGCTATTGGCACCCCTTTGAGAGGAAGTAAACCGAGGACGAAGCACCCGGTTTGGGTGGGATGTCAGAACATTTCCTGTCCTTGGAAGGAAATCTGAGACCGAGATCTGGAGGTACTCAGTACAGAGTGGAGCGTGTAGGGAAGTCAGAGGTCATGGGGCCAGTGGGTGTCAGCACGAGCTGAAGCCAGCAAGAGAGAGACATGGCATCTGTGGCCAGTGCATGAACTGCGCAGACCAGCTGCCGTGGGCGATGGCTCAAGGGCTTTTTTTTTCAACTTGCTTTTAATAAATTCATTAAACGTACATTTTATATGGGAAACTACACGAAACAAATCTGCAGTAAAACCTTGGATAGCGAGTAACTTGCCCTACGAACGTTCCGCAAGACGAGCAAACATTTCTAATGCATTTTAACTTGATAAGCGAGTGATGTCTGGCAATACAAGCAAGATGTGATGCCGAATGTCACATGATCACAACCGAGCCAATGGGTCTTGAAATTCGCTTTGATGCACAAGTCCTATGGACCGCAAGCCTGTGTCTGGAACGAATTATGCTCACAGACCAAGGTTTTACTGTATGTAACAGTGTTTTGTCAAAATGCAAAACCCTCAAAAACATGCTCTAAAAGCCAGCGCCCCAGAAACTTCTCTTGGGTCCTTGTGTAACTACTCCCCCTCGTTTCTCCGGGAAAGTAACCCATATCTTAACTAGGATGTCGAGTATCCGAAAAACTTTCTTGTTTTTCTTTATAGTCTTACTACGTAAGCAGGCATCCTCAAATATAATGGACCGGTTTGCCTGTTTCTTGAACTTAATATAGTCATACATGTGTTTTTGGTATGTGGTTTGTTTTGCCCAACATGATGTATGTAAGATCCGTTCATGTAGTGACAGATCATTTATTTCAATGCTGTGGAGAATTCCATTGTATGAATGTTCTGTGATGGACTTATTCATTCTAATTCTTTTTTCTTTTAATTTTTCAATGTTTATTTTTGAGAGAGAGACAGACAGAGAGAGTGCATGAGTGTGGGAGGGGCAGAGAAAGAGGGAGACACAGAATCCGAAACAGGCTCCAGGCTCTGAGCCGTCATCCCAGGGCCCGACGGGGGGCTCAAACTCACGAACCGCGAGATCGTGATCTGAGCTGAAGCCCGACGCGTAACCGACGGAGCCACCCAGGTGCCCCTGGATTTACTCATTCTAATGCTGATAAACAGTTAGATTGTTTACAGTTTGGGCTTACAACCCCAAATGCAGCTATGAGCATTCTTACGTACATCTGTTGGTGCACGCGAACACATCTCTATTGAGCACGCACATCAGCACACCCACGTGTGAAGTCCCGTGGAATCTACCAATCTACCAAATACCCCTCCCCCAACCCCCAACCCGAGCCAACGTGAGGAAACAACAGAAAATGCAGGAAACAAAGGTTGTTCCCTCCACACCAAGCCCAGACAAGGCTTCTTTGGGTTCAGTCGAGCTTTGCCTGTACAGCAGGTGGAGTTGTGTCCAACCCCCCAGACCAAACACTCAGGAGTTTGGAGCCACCCCTCCACCAGACTTGCTCTTGGCCCGAGACAAACAAGCCTGGGTCTGGGGCCAGTCTGGATAGCGGAGGTAGATTTTTCCAGGCAGCCTCACAAAGCACTAGGACAACACCAGCAAAAGGGAAGCTCCATAATCAACGCCTAGGAAGAAAATGTAAGTGAGGCTGTGCAAGAAATCTGCATCATGAGAATTGGGGACAAAAGATATGAGGAGAGGAAGGAAACCTTTCTTTATTTATTTAATAAATTTATTTTGTCAAGTGGAAAAACTGGAACTAAA
This sequence comes from Herpailurus yagouaroundi, assembly GCF_014898765.1. Lineage (NCBI taxonomy): Eukaryota > Metazoa > Chordata > Mammalia > Carnivora > Felidae > Herpailurus > Herpailurus yagouaroundi. The sequence goes on along the minus strand of NW_024412447.1, from coordinate 11,731,295 downwards.
TAACCGTTATTTTTCCTCAATTATGATCAGATGGATACTTATTAGGCAATGGCGAAAAAATAACCAGAAAATAACGAAAATGAAAACATCATATTAGGAATACATTGGCTGCAAACATTCAGGCAATGGACCTTTCCCAAGAGAAATGAGTACTTACAAATAAACATTATATTTCTGATTCAATTTCAGGGGATTCTGAGACTCTCAGAAACTTCTGTTTGGAACGTAAAATGGTTGAACCACTTTGGAAGGCAGCGTGGCAGTTTCTTCTTCTTCTTTTTTTTTTTTCAAAGTTTATTTATTTATTTTGAGAGAGAGAGAGAGAGAGAGAACAGGAGAGGGGCAGAGAGAGAGGGAGAGAGAAAATCCCAAGCAGGCTCCAAGCTGCCAGCACAGAGCCCGATGTAGGGCTCGAACTCACGAACCGTGAGATCGTGACCTGAGCCGAAATCAAGAGTCAGACGCTTAACTGACTGAGCCACCCAGTCGCCCCAGCAGTATGGCAGTTTCTTTAAAAAGTGAGTACAAGGGCGCCTGGGTGGCTCAGTCGGTTAAGTGTCCGACTTCAGCTCAGGTCGTGATCTCACAGTTTGTGAGTTCGAGCCCCGCATCGGGCTCTGTGCTGGCAGCTCAGAGCCTGGAGCCTGCCTCGGATTCTGTGTCTCCCTCTCTCTCTGCCCCTCCCCCGCTCCCCGCTCATGCTCTCTCTCTCTCTCTCTCTCAAAAAAAAATAAACATTAAGAAAAAAAAATTTTTAAGTGAGAGTACACACACCATATGACCCACGGATATTTCCCCAGGGGAAGTAAAACCACATGACTATAGGAAGATTTGTATGCAAATGCTCATACCTGCGTTATTTACAATAGCCCCAAACCTGAATCCCTCCAAGCATCGGACAACAGGTGAATGGATAAACCAAGCTGTGGTTTATCCTTGTAATGGAATAGTGCCTCGCGATTCAAGAGAATGAAATTGATACCTCTGGCAAATGCAAGAGTCTCAAAAGAATCATGCCGAGGGAGTGGTACTGTTTGCTTTCATTTATTTAAAGTTCCGAAAAATTCAGACGAATCCATAGAGGCAGAAACAGCGGTGGTTGCCTGCCAAGGGTCGGGACCTTGGGACAGAGGAATTCCAGACAGGCATGGGACAACTGAGGGGTGATGGAGATGTTCACCGTCTCGTTTGGGGTGACGGTTTCGTGGGTGCGTACACGTGTCAAACGTGATCAGGCTGTACCCTTGAACGCGTGCAGTTTGTTACATGCCACTTATTCCTCGGTATGGCGGTTCCAAGCATGATGCTTCGCAATGCTGACCACTGGGGAATAAAATCTGCATAATCCTACACTTCTGATCGCGGGGCACAGATTTATCACCTGCATGGAAAGCAGTTTTGCAAGGTGCATCCTAAATTGTTACTATTACTGTTGCTGCAGTACAGACGAAATGTAAGAGGATTGGCCCAAATAGGCAAGGAAGAGGCAGTTCAGTGGCAGGTGGCGTTAGTCCCTGAGTTGTCTTCTAGGGAAACGCATGCTCGGAGATGTTAGAGATCCCCCGATCAGAGAGCATCCGGCTCTGTGAGCGCAACATCTCATGTCAACCATTTGGCTAATGTTCATCCACAGCCACCAGATGGGTGCGGTGCGTCTGAGCCTTTGTTCCTGGCGTTTGAAACAGAAGAGTGAAGTTCTTTAATTACTCCTTTAGGGATGGTTAATGCGTTCTAAGTGTTTACTAAGTCTGGGAAAGTGAGTGATTGTCTCTAGCTAATACTTTTATACTCAAGGTTAATTCTTGTTTTCGGATAATATTTTTAATTCATTAGCTTCCCTTAATGCAGCTGGTGACCACTGGTTAGTTAAGCGGATAAACCATTAATGCGAGAGAGCCAGTATTAACACGGGGTCAATCTACTAATTTCTTGGTCGTAGGCAACACGAGCAGACCCTGTAAAATAGAAATGCTTGCTTTGAGTACCTTCTCCTTAACTAAACGATGTACTAGATGTATTTTCCACAGCCTGGAGCTTGCAATTTCAGCAAAGGTGAATAATTGTGAAGAAGGCAGGGCAAAGGAAGTGGGGGGACAGTGGAGATGGGGAATGGTGGGAAGCATAGCATAACCGGTTCCTCATTGAAGGGGAGGAATTAGGGACAGAAATTCTCAACCCCATGAGCCCACCTAGCCGGCGGGCGGTGGGGGCTGGGGGGAGAAGGGGGGGGATACATCAGGAAGAAGCAAGAGAACCCTAACATTTCTGGCACTTCACAGACCATCTCTGAACCTTACGTTTTAACAAGTTATGTTTAAAAGATGATGTGCCCCTGATTACAGAAGGGAGACGAGAACATGCTCACTTCACGTCGAGTCTCGGCTGGCTCTCTGCTGATTGAATTCTCCAGAAATCAATAGAGATGCATTTCAAAGTCTGGAGCAGCTTCAGGGAGTCCTTCCAAAGACAAGCAGGGAACAGGTGCATCCTTTAAAGAGGGCTGAAAGGGGGCAGAGCAAGGCTCCCGAGAGTAAACTAAATCCAGGTATGCATTTCTGACATCATAACTCAGAGCAAGGCGTGTAATTAATAAAGATTGAAAATTACACAGCCGCTAAGAACGGCAGAATTAGGAAGGCTCTGACAAACCGTTCCACATGGCTCCTTCCTGCCTCGCTTTAAGCAGTCAGTTATGAAACGCCAACAGTGATCACGGTGTGATGTTAGGTAGCAAAGTGTGGGAAGAGAGAGAAATAAATATTTGGCGGTCATTTTTCATCTCGTCACTGTCCTGTTGGAAAAAAAAAATAGCTATTGGCCTTGTATTGCTTAAAACACAAAGACGAAAGGCCTTAGCAGGCATTAAAGTGCGTTGCTATTCTGTCCCCAGTTCACCCATTTCTCAACATATGCCCTTGCCCACCATCCAGTCAATGGGTGTGATGTGTCGGGACATGCACGGTACATATATGTTTACCTAACACCAAGTATCAGGTAGCAATACCAAACATTAGGTTCCTTAATCCTGGTTGCTGTGACAAACACAAAAGCAAATCAAAAACAAGAAAACCAAAAGGCTCACCAATAGCGCAGTGACTCAATGTAAAAGCTCACCCAAGTACGGTTTGTTCGCTCAAAGTCCAGTGAGGATATTCCTTGATGGCAGCTCACTGGACAGGAACCTTCTAAATAGCAACTCTGGCTCATGCCCCTTCCGTTTGGATTGCCCACGGTCTCTTACAGCCTCCTTACAACCCTCTCCTGTCTGGGTTTATGGCCAAGCGAGAGCAAGGGGTTCGCTCTTGCAGAAGGTTTTAGGGGCCAGGCCTAGAACTGTCCATTGGTCAAAACCAACCACATGAGCCCACCTAGACGGGGAAGGGGGGGGCGGATATATCAGTTATGTGTTGGTACATAGCAAACCACCCCAAAGCTTCGCTCGCAGTTCTGTGACTTGGCAATTTACTCTGGATTTCGCTGGGCTGACTCATACATCTGTTGGTCAGATTCTGCCTCCGGTGGTTGACCGGCTATGGGCTGGAACAAAGGACTTGGCCATGAATCTCTCGTCATCTACCAGGCTTGTTCCCGGCTTCTCAGATTTCTCAGAACTGTACGAGAGCAAGCCAGTTACAGCGTGCCGATGCTTTTCAGTACCTCCGCTGTGTTGCATTTGCTACTGGCTCATGGGCCAAAGCGACCGGAGGGGTTGAGCGCTTTGGGGAAGGGTGCGTGTATTTTATACGTGCCATTTGACTCTTTGGAGGCTGGAGGGTAGACTGTGACAGGCAGAATAATGGGCCCCCTAAAGGTGTCCACATCTTAATTTCTGAAATGTGTTTAAAAAAAAGGAACGTTACACGGCAAGGGGGAGCTAAGGGTGTTAATCGGCTGGCTTTAACGTAAGGAGACGACCGTGGCGTATCTGGGTGGGCCCCTGTAATCATGTAGGTCTTTAAATGAGAAAGAGAGAGGCAGGAGAGTTAGAAATGGAGGGATGACATCACGAGAAAGACCTGACCAGCCATTGATGGCTTTGCGGATGGAAGGGGATGGGAGCCAAGAGATCCAGACAAGCATCTAGACCCCGGAAAAGTCAAGGAAACAGATGATCCCCTAGAGACTCCAGACAGGAAGACAGCTGTGCCAACAGTAGGACTTCAGCCCACCAAGACCCGTTTTGGACTTCTGGCCTCCAGAACTGCAAGAGAATAAATTTACGTCGCCTTATGCCACTAACCTTGTGGTGATTTGTTATCGCCGCAACAAGAAGCCGACAGAGCAAGCCTCTGGGGCAAGCCCAGAGTCAGCGTGGGAGGCACACCATAGACACCATCGGGCATGGATCGAGCAAGATGTGAACACATAGGGCGGTTCCAACAATCAATCTGCCCCAGGTGGGTAGAAAATACAGTATTCCTGAGCGTCCCGGAACATAACACGGTTTGGTAAAAAAAAAAAAAAAAAAAAAAATAGCTTCGTCTCTGCAATGTGTGTTTTAATAAACAACCAGGGGACTTGGATAGGCAGTTGCTTTTGTGGACTGCTTGGTATGGAAACCCCATACCATTTCAGTCGTTCCAATTACCCCCAACCTGGCCCCCACCCCGCCCTGGAAGGGAAACAACACGTCCTGTGACGTTACGTCCCTGCCTAAGCCCTTCTGATGATTTCCCAGCATCCCACCGCATTTGTGATTAAACTACACGCCTTCAAGTTATCTCATCCAAATTTATCTGTCCGTCCCCGTCTTTGCTCCTCTCAGAGCAAAATGGTCCTGCTTTCAGGTCCCCACATGCTATCCCCTGCTGGTGCTCTGGGCCTTTGCACGTGCTGTGTCCTCTCTGTGGGCCACGCCGTGCTGTCCGCTTAGTGCACGTAATTCCTTCCCCTCTGAGTTTTAGCTGAAGCCCTTAGCGAAGCTTTCCCTGACCTACTTCCCGTCTCGCCTGGACTTCTCTACCGTACTTTCTCAGAGCAGCTTGCATTTTTTATTCCCTACCATTTATCACCGTCTTAAACTATACACGTGTTTGCTTGATGGCTTGACTGAAGTTCTTCCTTTACTGATTTACAGCATTTGTAGACATAGGGATTGTGACCTTTTTGATTGAAGTATAATTAACATACAGTGTTACGTTAGTCTCAGGTATACAGTGTAACGATTCAGCAATTCTGTACGGTTTTCAGTGCTCATCAAGGTAAGTGTGCTAGTGTTGAGAGAGAGCATGAGCAGGGGAGAGGGGCAGAAGGAGGGGAGGGAGGGAGACAGAGAGAGAGAGAGAGAGAGAGAGAGAGAGAGAATCTCAAGGAGGCTCCACACTCAGCACAGAGCTCCATGTGGGGCTCTCTATCCTGTGACCTTGGGACCATGTCCTGAGCCCAAATCAAGGGTCAGAGGCTCAACCCACTGAGCCATCCAGGCGCCCCATACATTGATTGATGTAATAACATTTAATAGGAAGTTTAAAATCAAGATACCATATAATCCTAGCAATGTTACGAAAACCATCCCTACATCGAAGCGTTCCCTTAAAAAGCGGAGCACGAAACGCAAACGGATCTTCATGGTGCTTCCCTGTGGTGGGTGCAGCAGCAAATCTCTATTTTTGGTCTGGCCTTTGCTTTTCTTATTCTCAAAATATTTTTGAAGGAGGAGTTACTGCCTTGACGGTAAAAACTGAACACTAAGCAAATAAAGGCAGCAAATGAAGTGTTCGCTCCGGGAGGAGCCGTCAGCGGGGGGCTGGGTCTGCCCGTTACCCCTCCAGGCTGAGGGAAAGACATGTGATCCGTTTCAGGCTTGCTACCTTCCTGTGGGATGACGGCATTCCAGGTGGCCCCACCGGCCTCCACACTTACAGACGCCTTCTCAGTGGTGGTGTCGCATTTCCTCTGGATCATGCGCGCTGCCCCTGTGACTCCTGTCTGTGGCTGGCTTGCTCTGGGAGGAGTGCACCTGTCTGAGCAGAGCGGCCCCTAAAACCCCTGTGCTAATTAGAACAAGGCACCGTTTGCGGGCAGATAACAGCCTGGAGCCAGGAGGTGCCCGTGGAGAGCAGAGCCAGGCTGAATTTTCCCCTTCCCCGATCCTACCCGCCCAAGGTGCACCCCCTCTCCAGCACCCACTCATCTGGGTGAAAACCTAGTGACGGTGAGGGATCATCAGCTCAGTTGGTGTTCAGCCAGCAAAGGGGAGATATTCGTTCCCATACCGTCAACTCTGGGGGATTGCCCGCGAGACGTTACAGCACTTAGACACGAAGGTTCCACGAGGCAGGGGAGACTTGATCAGGAGCTCACCTCCCAGAAGCTCAGATCAGGGAACCGCACAAACGTGCCGGGTTCAAAGGCAAAATACTGCATAGTTACCACCTCTGCCAACAGCAACGAGGACTCAATTCATAGCCTGGAAAAGTTAGAAGGAAAAATTTAAATAATTTTTAATGTTTATTTACTTTTGAAAGAGAGTGCAAGCGAGGGAAGGGCAGAGAGAGAGGGAGACACAGAATCTGAAGCAGGCTCCAGGCTCCGAGCTGTCAGCATAGAGCCTGACGTGGGGCTTGAACTTACGAACCTTGTGATCATGACCTGAGCCAACGCCAGACGCTCAGCCAACTGAGCCACCCACGTGCCCCAGAAGGAAAAAACAAATTTAAACAATCTAGTCTATTTGATAATAAGGAAGCCTGAGGATTTCAGGAGAATATGATAGTGATAATAACAGTCGTAACAATAATAAAAGAGCCTAAATGATGGAATGAGAATAAGGGGACAGACACCTAAATAGAATGTGTGGCTCTACGTGGAGTTCTGTACCGGAAAAGGAACTCTTGGGAAAAGGTGAATAAGGTCCATAAATAGCTTTGTGTCCGTGTGGACGTCCTGAATTTTGATAATTGTACTGTGGTTGTATTAGATGTAATATTTGGGGAATCTGCACCCAGGGGATTCAGGAATTCTTTTTACTTTCTTTGCATATTTTTTTAATTTGGAAAAAAAAATAACACCATACACACACACACACAACCACACAAAGATACACACACAAGCTGGTCCCAGCATGCAATTTTAAATTTAAACAAAGTTTTTTTAAACTTTAAAAAAAAATTTTAAAAACGGGGTGGGGGGCGCACCTGGGTGGCTCGGTTGGTTAAGCGTCCAACTTTGGCTGAGGTCATGATCTCACGGTTCGTTTCCTGGGGCTGGGTTCCAAGCCACCCAGGTGCCCTGCTCCATGCAATTTTATAGGTGAGGACACTGAGAATGGAAGTCTCTGGCTCAGAGTCAGACAGTAAGTGGGAAGAGAGAAGGGTCTCCCCAGCCTCCATTTCCACCATCTGCCTCATATGAGCCCAAGTCAAGCCAACAAAACCCCATGGATGGGAGGAGTCTCTTGGGAAAAAGAAACGCTCAGTTGTTCTCTTTCAGCATCCTTGGTCTGCTCGGTATGGTCAGGCTTGGTCTAAAGACCCCAGAAGCCCAGGAGGGAGGACGTAAGCCAATACTGTGCCCCATGCAGTGCGTAGGCTCGAAGAGGTATCATATTCACCTCTCCGGGCCAGTTCCCTCCAGGCTCCAGTTTTTTCGGAAGTCCATAGTCTCCTGACATCCTTGCTTGAGAGAAGCCCTCCGAGACTGTGGGGGAGAAGGTCACTGCAAGATGGTTGTTGGTTGCTCAGGGGTCATGACAGAGCTCAGCAGAGTGTCTATGGAGCTGGAGGCAAACCTGGGTTCCAGGGGGTGCTTTAAAGGACTTTGGTCCCAACTGGAGAGGAGGTCGATTCACGGCACAACATGGTAGCCCTTGCTCTCTCTCTCCAGAGAGAAGGGCTTGCGCTAGATAACTAACACACAGAGGACCCTGGGTTGGTTGCGTCCATCTTTCTGACCGATGGACGAACAGGTTTCACTCGGACCTTAGGGCATATGACGGCCTTGTTCCGTCTGGACCAGGGGCCCCACATCCTGTATTTCTTGGGATAGGGAGAGTCACGTGTATTGTAATGGCTGTACCACACGCTCCCAACCGTCACCGTCCCGAGTCCTCCGCGGTCAAGGTGGTTTATGCTTAGGTGCTTCCCCATCTTCGGAAAGCAAATGCTCCTTACTGTCAACAAATTTTGATATTTGGGGCCTCCTTCCCGTTTTTCCACCTGATGCCTCCAATGCCTGGTTGTGCATGTGCAGGTGTGTGTCTTTGTGAGGGTTGGCCAGTTTCCTGTTTGCAAGCCCGTTTGTAGGCACTTACAATGTAGCTTTTCCCCCTTAGTAAATCCGTTGTTATTCCCACCAGGAATGTTCATCTTCAAAAAATTGTCATCCTTTGACCTCTGCTTCTTTCTCTTCTCCCAGATGGCCCTGGGGGTTTTGTAACCTTCAAAATATGTCTTTATTGATTTTCTTTAGCTGGGGTTTGGGAGACGCAGAGATAAACGTGTAACTTCCATCCGTTTTGGTTTGCCTGAATGTATAAAGGTAGAATTTTCAACCTCAAATCAGTGGGAGGGGTACCTAGCCACTGTGCACAGCCGCGTAGACCATCCATTCCCAAGTGCATCACGCACATACGACGTTGGCGCCCCGGAGGAAGGAGAATCAGAGCCCGGCTTTCAGACGTTAAGAGGCCAGCGTGCCCTCGAAGACCGGACACCCGAACCTGAGTGTTTGAAATGCTGCGTCATCTGCATGTCTGAAAGCGTCAGGGTCAGGGTTAAGAGGCATGAGGGTGATCCCAGGGTGCCTTACTTCCACGTCATTGCGTTTAGTCTCTATCTGTAAAATGGCAGTGCGCTGTAGATAAGGCTCTAACTTCTCCCCTAAGGCTGAAACTTCTTTGTGATCCTGTGAGGTCTACACCCGCTTGCGCTGAGCCGCTCACCCGGCCCTGCCTGCCATCCATGGGGTGCAGGGGGCTCTCGGCGAGAGAGCGCACAGCGATTGGAAACACTCCGCAGCTGTGATGGAGTTTTCACTGGTTACGGGGCAATGGAAAAATATGGCCACTGTGATATACCTGTTGGTGAAGCCTTGCTTAATGTTTTCTGTCGCAGGCACTGCTCTTTGTTCTGAGATAAGGTCTTTGCCTTCTTGTTTTTGTTGTCATAAAATCATTTATTTTGAAACTAAAGGGAAAAGATGAAGGTGAAATGAAAGAGAGCCAGCTTCACTCCACCATCCCTGGGGGATTGCCAAGATGGGCTGTGGAGCGTCCCGGCAAGACGCCGGCAGTGGGGTGAGGGAGAAGCCAAGGCCACGGTCAAGGTGGAAGGTGAGGCGTGCGGTCAGGATCATCTCCTCGACACCCACAGAGACCATCCGTACGTCAGACTGAAGCCCTGAGCTGATGGGAGTTGTAGCCAAGGAGAGGACTAGATGTCAATGCAGAGCAAAACGGGGCTCTTCAGCTGTCTGATCACCAAAGGTCTTGGGACTCAGAGCCCAGGCACGGCGTCTGCGATGGGTCGCTGTCTTCCTGAGCTACTCCCCCTGCCCTCCGCGTGCACAGCCAAGGGGGTGGGGAGTGTCACCTCTCCGTCTGGATTGTTTAGTTCCGTGTCCTGCTTAGGTTGGTTGTAGGAGAGCAGGTGCAGAGGTAACCGCTCGGATACACGGATGAGTCACTCAAGTCAGCTAAACACAGGTGGGACGGGGGGTAACGGCCAGCAGAGGCAGGGGGGCTGCCGAACGGGCCGTCGGCTTCATGGGACATGTCTGTTCGCGGCAAACTTGCTCAAGTGCGAAGATGGTGGGGGAGGCATTCAGTGATCACCTGCCCCACGCCCGGTCACCTGTGACCAGAAAGGTCCTTGGAAGGAGGCGAAGATGGGCTGGGGCCATCACCAGCGACCTGCAGGGAGCATAAGAGGACATTGGTGGTGGACGTTTGCCGAGGACCCCCCGGGCCCCCCCCCCCCCCCCCCGCCGTTGCTTTGAACATGGATGTTGTTCACCCAGGCTCACTGCTAGCAATGAGTGGCAGCTGACAAACCACACCGGAATCAGCCACTAATGGTTTACGGGGCACCCTGTGTGTGACGCCCCCAAGGACAGGACTACTTTCTCGTCTTCCTTGCCACCTTGAAGAGATTTCCCAGGATGGTCGGTGACCCTGATTTTGACGGTAAGTGTGACCATAGCAGGCATTTATAGAGTGTTAGCTTAGCACCTGACTTCTCGTATCACTGGCTCCGAGACGGGAGCCATTTTTCTAACCCGACTGACTTAATTCAAACATGGTTATTGTTTACTTTGCGTCGAGCGGGGCTAATTTTCTTCCTCCAAAATATATATTAAACCCATTGCCTTCTTCTCCTTTGTTTCCCACACCCGAGCCAGCCCTCACGTCCTCTCTCTCGTCATCAGGACACTGGTAAGGACGTGCTAACGTGCCAGGGTCACTCCGCCTCTGTTCTCTCCTCAAATGGCCGTCCAGCCCGAAGCGTCTTCCAAAATGCCAGTCGGCGTCAGGGCGCCCACGGGTCACAATCTCTGTAGGGACTCCCCATCACCAACAGGATACAGTTCTGCTCATTTTCTGGGCTCGCAAGTGCTCCTCGAGGTGAGCCCGGCCCGGGACCCCAACCCCCCTTAGCACCACCTACCCCCTGAGCACATTATGCTGCTTCCCTTCCAACTTCCGAACGGGGCAACCTTGCCCCTCTTCCTTCTGGTCACCCCCTTCCCACCCTGCTCCAGCCCCGAGCTCCCGCAAAGCCCAAGGTTACCCTGCGCACACCTCTCTTGTAGCGCTTACCGCCGTGTTTTAGAATCACCTGTCGGCACGTCCTCGCTAGACTCTGAACTGCTAAAGGCGTGTCTCAATCTTAATTATCTTTGGATCACTATCTTCAGATGGTAGCCAAACACACACTCCGTACTTGATAAAAAGCCTCTTAGGTGGTATGTGACCGACACTGGTAAGCCCCTTACAAACACTTCTAGAGTCTCCGTGAAAAATGTGTGACTGAAATATGCCACGAGCCGTTGGACACGCACACACCTGCAACCTAGAGTGGTCTTTTAAAAAAATATTTTTTAACGTTTATTTATTTTTGAGACAGAGAGAGACAGAGCATGAGCCCGGGAGGGGCAGAGAGAGAGGGAGACACAGACTCTGAAGCAGGCTCCAGGCTCTGAGCTGTCAGCACAGAGCCCGACGCGGGGCTCGAACCCACGGACCATGAGATCATGACCTGAGCCGAAGTCAGACGCTTAACCGACCGAGCCACCCAGGCGCCCCTAGAGTGGTCTTTTAAGAACGTAAACCAGGTCACGCCTCTCTGTCCCCCCACCACCCCCCCCACGACCCTTTCTCCTGCTCACTCACTGTGCCTGGGCCCCACCCTGGGCGTCCTCTGTGTCCCGGAGGAAACACGCCAAGCTCTTTTCTACCCCCCGCGCCTGGCACGTGCTGTTCCCTTGGCCTGGAACTCTCTGGCCTCAGAGCTTCAGGTGGCAGACTCCTCTTTCGCACGTAGGTGACAGCTCATTAGTCACATTCTCAGAGACCTTCTTTGTCTGACACAGCCTCTTCCTTCCACCCTTGAGTCAGGAGTCCTGACCACATCAGCTCTTTCCATTTTTATCACCGCATTCGTCTTACCGTGGAGTCCGCTGGTTCCTTCGTGTGAGCTCTGTAGTGCTGCCTCCTTCTGGACTGGGAAAGAAACACCATGGGGGCAGGGTCTCCTCTGTCCTCTTCTCCACCCCCCCCCCCACCCCCCCCCGCCGAGCTCAATGTACTTCCTGGCACACAGATTCAATGAGTTTGTTGAGTATCTAATTTATTCCTCCTTGCAATCCCAGGAGCTAAATACTATTTTTATCCCCATTTTACAGATGAGGTGGGGGGTGGGGAGGGGCTCCAAGAGGTCCATACAGTAGACCGGGCAGCTATTCAGCTGAGCAACCTGCTTGATTTTATAGCCGGCACTCTTTGACTACTACACTAGTCCAAGCCTTACCCATCTGAGACCGCCTTCCCGCCTGGTCTAAAGGCCCTCCATGTCTCACCCCTCTCCCCACCCATTCTTGAGCAGGAGGAGGGACTTCTATTTCTCTGCCCACCCCCATCCCTCATGTTTTCTCTTTCTCTTCTGAGGCTCAGCCTGGCCACACACACTCAAGACTGCCTCAGGCCACTCCCACAGTTTGGTCAGACTCCGCGTCAGAGTCAGGAGACCTGGCCTGGATAGATAGTACCTCCCAGGTCCCAGTGCCTGGACCAGTGTGTCCCCTTCCAGTGCTCCCATTTCATAATGACTTGTGTTTTCCAGTGCCCGTTCTACTCCTTTGAAATGAAGTGTGCGTGCGAGAGAGCAAGGAACATTCTGGAATGCGAAGCTTTGGCATGCATTTAGGGTCATCAAGATGGCATGTTCATTGGCCATCAACTTCCTTCTTGCCCAGAATGGCTTAAGGTCACAATATCAATCCCAAAGTCGGTCTCCATAGCCCAGACTCTAATTTTGTGTTCCTCTAGAGATGGGACCTCAGTTTTGACGATTTTTTTTTTCTCCAGCTTTCTTTTTTCTTAATGTTTATTTATTTATTTAGAGAGAGAAAGAGAGAGCACGCCCGCAGGGGGGAGGCAGAGAGTGAGAAGGAGAAGGAACTACCTGTCAGTGCAGACCCTGACGTGGGGCTCGAGCTCACAAACGGTGAGATCACGACCTGAGCCGGAATCAAGAGTCAGACTCTTAACTGACTGAGCCACCCCGGCGCCCCCTCCAGGTTTCTTACCATAAAGAAGACGGCCTGAAATTCATTTATTCGTCCGTGCATTCATTTCACACGCAATTCTGGCCCCAACAGGGTGTCCCAAGTGCTGTGGATGCGAAGTGCTGAGGCAACGCAGATGTGTAAGACATGGTCCTCCTCCCTGCCATGGTCACTAGGGCTGGGAAGTATATGACAGCCTCCTGAAGGGAGCAATAATTTTTACTTTCACCCTTGTACCCGATCCCTCACGCCACCATCCCGACCTCTTAAATTCAAGACAGCTTCCCTCTGACCATGAAAAAGCACCCGAGGTTACCCGAGAAAACATTAGCTGGTGCATAAAGCTGTCAAACTCCTGGAGAGAACTGGCCCCAAGCGGACACTTGGAAAGACAAAGATTGAGGAACCCACCGGAGATTAAAGGAAGCGTTTTTCACCTTCTAGTGTGGAAGGATGCCCGGTCACAAAGCCAGCAAAAGACCCAAGGAGGTCAATTGAGATGACCTGAACACCAAGTCAAAGTAAATTATGGAGGGGAAGCAAGAAGGAAGAAGAGAAAATAGGTCTAAAACACAATGCGTATAGCCAGAAGTGCTAACTGCGTTTCCCTTGGAGGCTGCCAAAAGGAGCATATGTTTGGGGTCCTGGGGGGCAGGGAGCAGGGCTGTTGGGTGCATTCAGCTGACTTGGGGGCTACCATTCCTGCCCCCGACGCCTATGCCTTAATTCGCTTAGACAGGCTGCTTTCGACTCCGCTCGGACCAGCTGACTTGTACCGGAACAGAGGTCATACAAACTGTTACCACCAAGATGATTAAGCTTGGTCGCTCTAAAGACTTCTCCCTTTCAGCCCTCGCCAGCTTCAATTGATGTTTTCGCTCTACAAGGCAAGGATGGGAGAATGGGGGGTGGCCATGGAAGCCCCATGGAGTCACAGACCCCCCCCTACACGAATTCTGAGACCGTATTTCAAATGTTTGCTGACTTTCTGGGGTTGTTGTTTGCCTTAGATTCCCATCTGATTAGGGAAGGAAAAGGGAAGGAATCTGCCCTCTTTGGTGAGTAATTATTCTAGGATCCGGAATTTTTTTGTTGCTAGTAAGACCATCTCACTTACGTGCAAGTATATAAATTAATCCTATTTTTTTAAAAAATGTTCTTATTTTGAGAAGGGAAGAGAGACCACATGACTGTGCACGAGTGGGGAAGGGGCAGAGAGAGAGAGAGAGACTCCCAAGCAGACTCTGTGCTGTCAGTGCAGAGGCCAATGTGGGGCTCGATCTCACGAACTGAGAGATCAGGACCTGAGCAGAAATCAAGAGTTGGATGCTTAAGTGACTGAGCCACCCAGGCGCCCCTAACTCGATCCTATTTTGAGGAGGTAACTTTCACATTTGAAATGCACACTTTCGCCTCGTGGTTTGGTTGAAGGCAGAGCCATAGCAGGAGAGAAAGGAAACAGAGGCAAATGTTCCATCCCCTCTTCTGCGACAAGTTTCGAGAACAGCATCGCCATTAGGGATGTGAGCATAAAGGCTGTGTTTTTCCCCTTAAAGGGGCCGTTAGCAAGTGGCACTAGCTGAGGGCTGCGATTAGCCCTTCCCTTCTCGATGTCCTGTCCGTAATTGTCGCTAATGCAAATTCACTGGACACGTCATCAGCGGAGCCCAAAACCTATATCCTGATCTCTAGCTGAAAACATCTCTGAATTAGATCGTGAAAATTAGAATAAAACTCATCCACCAGTGGCAATTAATGAGTCATGACTAACTGAGGAAGGAGGGGGAGGGTGGGAGAGAGTGGCTCTCCTTTCATTGCTGCTGAGGGTTACGTGGAAGGAAAAATTACACCGCACTTTGTGAGTTCACAACTCGCCATCACCCTTGGGAGACATCAGACGTTGCGACCCAGCTCCGGGGATTTCTTTTCAACACCCTAGGGGAAGAAGATATCCAGAGAAATGTGGAAACAGGTGATCTGGCTTCCAGCCTTTGAGCTGCTAGCAATAAGCTTTGTCACCCTAGGCGGGTCGCACGGCCGCTTTGAGCGTCTTTAAGATGAAGGCACCTGTCCACGTGGTCCCCGCGAACACGTCCAACCCACGTGCCTAAGTCCAGGGGGTACTCACAGGACTTGCCCTGTGCCTCCATAAATAGAGCCAATCAGGTTCAAGAACATCGCCCAAATCTTGGCTCTCTGTTCCACAATAGAGGTAATAGAGACAGGGGCTCTAGTTAACAGGCTTGGCATTGTACATTAAGAGACAACCACGATTGCCTCCTTGCGGCATCACACCCAGGGCCGCTCGCCTTGTCTGAGAAATGGATGGCGAGCCATTTCAGCCGGCTTTGCTGCCGGGTCCCTGAGCTGAGAGCCTCTGGGGCGCAGTGTGATTGAGCTGGGGATGCTGCACAGCCAGACTCTCCCGGGGGGGAATCCCTTTTTCATTTACATTTTCCAATTTCCAGACTTGTCAACACTCTCTGCCTCTCTTCTCCGAGAAGAATGGAAACTCAAAAACCAAGGGTAAAAAGTGCACGCGAGACTCAGCAGCTTTGGGCTGTGAGAGCCCCTATTTGCCAAGAGTGATGGCCTCCCTGTGCCCTCAGTCACAAAGGCCATCTTGGGGTGTGCTGCCCGTAGGGTGAAACCACAGGGAAAGGGGACGGCCCCCTCTCTCGGCTGTATCCTAGTCAAACTGCCTCCTCTTTCCAGTGGCCACCCAAAGCATCCTGGTCTGTGCCACTCGTGTCTTAAAAACTAAGACATAATTCACATGTTGTAGAATTCACCCTTTTTAACTCATCACCCCGAAAGGAAACATGGACCGCATTGAGCTGTCCTACCCTGTTCCCTCCTCCCCCAGTCCCTAGAAACTACGGATCTACTTTCTGTCTCTAAGAATTCCCATGTTCTGTATATTTCACACAAATGGAATCATAGAACATGTAGCCTTTATGTCTGACTGACTCCTTTCTCTTAGCACAATGTTTTTAAGGTCCACCTATATTATGGTATCGGCATTTCTTTCTATACCTAAATAATTGTCCATTGTATGAATATCCTACCCAAGTTATCCATTCGTCAGGTGATGGACATTTGGGTCGTTTTCACCTTTTGAGTAGTATGAATAATGCTGATACGAGCATTCGTGTGGACAAGTTTCTGTGCGAACATATTTCAATTCCGCAGGTCCCTTCTCGCTAAGAGCGGGAATTTGCCACGTTGTATGGAAACACCGTGTTTAACTTTCTGAGAAACTACCAACCTTTTGTCCCCAAAAGTGGCTGCGCCATTGTACTTCCCAGCAGCAATATATGGGAATTCCAGTTTCCCCATATGCTCACCAACACACTTGTGGTTTCTGCCTTTTTTGTTGTTGTTGTTTTATCATACCCATGAGGATGGGAATATCCCACTTTGGCTTTGACTTGCATTTTCCTAACGACTAATGACACGGAGCATCTCTTCAGGAGCTCACTGGCCATTAGCATATCTTCCTTGGAGAAATGTCCGTTCAGATCCTTTCCCCGTTTGTAAATTGTGTTATTTGTCCTTTCATTTTTGAGTTGGAAGAGTTCTTGATATATTCTGTGTACTCGACTTGTATCGGATATGTGATTTGAGTCCATTTGCTTCCATTCTGTAGATATCCCTAACCTAAAGTACCTACGTCTTTAATGTTGATGAAGCCCAACTTTTTCCCTGCAAACCCAAGGTCATGAAGGTTCGCACCTGTATTTTCTTTGAAGAGTTTTACGGCTTTAGCTGCTGCACTTAGGTCTTTGAGCCATTTAGAGGTCATTTTTGTGTACAGCGTGAGGTAGGGGGTCCAACTTCGTTCTTTGGCATGTGAACATTCAGTTGGCCCAGGACCATTGGTTGCAGGGACAAATCTTACCCCATTGATTTCTTGTGCCAGTTCTTACAACTCTTAGTAAATCCTGCCTTCTGTGACTCGCCCCTCGCCATGGGTTTCTGCTCTCCCTGGCTACATGATCAGCCCCCTGAACGCAGGAAGTGGGAACAAACCTTTGGGTCCCCTATGAGGTTGTACACAGGGTTATTCACATTCTCTGAGTTTATTAAATCATTCTGGAGATGGCTGCAGTGACTCTTCCCTCCCGAGTAGTTTCCACCTAGTGGCCCTAAGTTTCCTGTATAGCTCATGCCGACGTTCATTTTAGTTTCATGACGGTTGATGACGTCAGATCCAGGAACAGGCATGGGGATGAAGCCACCTTGGCCCCTCCGCCCACCCCACTGGCCTTCAGGCTTTAGCAAGCGCCCTTAGCCTGGGTGACTGATTAACCATGCCTTTCTTTGCACATCTGTAGATCATGAATTCTTTCCCAAAAAAAGAACTGAGCCTTTCTGCACATCACCAGACCCTCTTGCACATGCCCCACTCTGCCCCGGGCACCAAGGAACCAGACCCTTGTGCAAAACCTACCGAGCACAGAGATAACGTCTGTAGCTGGTACCATTGAGTCTCCAAGTACTCAAGATATATTAGGGACCACTGTACTTCCGTTACTGATTAACTGCCTTAAACTCTTTTAAGAACCCATGGGCCAGGCAGAAAGCATCCAGTTGGCCTTTGGACAAGAGTCCGCCTCCTCCCCAGGGGGCCGGCCTCCTGAATAAGACTCATAAGCCTTTCCAATCAAAACTAGTCTCTTGAATATTGACTTTTCAAGCCACAGGCAGGCAAATTTAGGCTTCGGTAACAGGGGGAGTGGGGGACAGTATCTTCAGACGAATTTGTGCTCCACACCTGACAGGACAGCCTATGAGAGCTTCGTAGGGAGGCCCTGGCAATCGAGAAGCTTCACCATCACCCCCACCTGCTCAGAACGATCCGGGAACGCCAAGGAAGACAGGTGCTCCCCCTCAGCCCATGAGATCCAGGACGGAGGAGACACAGACAGGGAGGAGGAAGGTGGGGACCCAAAGCTGGAGAGCAGAGAGCTGGTCGCTGGTGAGATGCTCCTGGAGGGCAGGTCTCCAGACCGCCTACACAGACTAGAAGTGGCCCCGGGAAGCCCAATTCACCAAAAAAGGAAAACACAAGCAGCCTTTGCCTGGCAACTCCTGGCAACAAATTGTTAAAATAATGGGTTTATGTTTCCAAGGTTTCTTGCTCTGCTTTTGATCAATAAAATGTTCTTTGGATCGATACAAATGTAATTTCGCGGCTGGCGGCCGTTTAGAGCACACAGTGGAGAAGTCGCTGCCCAGCGAGCGCAGAGCTCTGCTGGCTGTGGGCTGTGCTTGGGACCAGCAAGGACAAACAGACGAGGCTGCCCACCGATAAGCTCAGGGTCAGCACCGGTGTCCTGGTGCCCGCGTGGATCTCCGCAGCTGAAGGCTTTCAGCAGAAAGAATCTGGCTCTCCTAAATTCGCTTGGAAAACCAGAGAACCCAAAGAGTGGGGTGTGTCTTTAACTCTCCCCACACGCCAGCAACTGTTTTAAGCACCTTCTGTGCGTTAAGGCATCAGAACCTGGCACACACCCGACGAAATCACCCCATTATCACCCTCATCGCATAAGGATACTGAGGCACCGAGAGCTCGAATAACGGGCCCCGGGCCGCACAGCTGATCCGCAGCGCAGCTGGGATTTGGAGCCGGGAAGTCTGATCGCAGGGGCTCCAAACTCTGCACTGGGTCCTGCCTGAGCATCACCTTTCGTCTCTGACGTCTCTTTGCCAGACGCTCGCCGCGAGCCAGGCCACCGTGCTCCATACATTCGCGTGTTTTATGATTGTTAGTCCCTTAACCTTACTTTACGGATGAGAAAGTGAGGCCTGGAGAAGATCGGTAACCTGGCCGGGATTCGGCTGCCAAGAAGCGGAAGGGCCGATTTTCAGACCCAGGTATTCCGAAGCCAGCACCGCTATACTCTCTTCTCCTGCTCGGGGACGCAGCCGGCTGGTGTGTATTTCCTTCTTCTGCAGCTGCCTGTGTGAAGGACGAAGGATGTGTGCCCAGGGAGCTCGAATGAGGAAAAGCCCCTGAGAGGGGCAGAACGAGTAAACCAAAGACCCCCTAGGAGTGAGTGAGCAGCCAGCCAGCCAGGTAGGACTTCTCGGAGAGAAAGGCGGTCCAAGCTCAAATCCCCGCTTCTGCTATGGCCTTGCTCTGCACCTGCTGCAGGGCCCGCGCGTCCCCCTGGCTGAGGAACAGAAAAAAAGCTTAGCCTGAGTTCAGCGCTCTGGGAGGGTCACGGCTCAGGCACGGGCAGGGCTCGGAGCGAATGTGACTCCAGGCGTCCGATGCACTTGCCAGGCCAAGCTTCACGAAGACAGGCAGGTAGTGAGTCAAGAGCCCTGGAGCGGGCACCAGAATCCCTGCGTTTCTGTGCCCTGCTCGGCAGCGTGTGCACGAACAAGTCCATTGCTTTCTCTGAGCCACATTTTCCTGTCTGTGAAACCGTGACGTGGGGCCGCTTCATCTCTGAAGTCTCTCCTGGGTCAGGCTCTGTGGGCATCAGCGGAAAGGGAGAGGGTCAATGCCGCTGAGACCGAGATCAATCTCCCACTCATCCAGCAAAACATCTCGAATGCTCATCACGTACCAGGCGTGGAATTCAACAACATGCGAGATGGACCGCCTTCTTTGTCCTCGCGAAGCTTCAGACCTGGTGATTTGTGAGAGGCCAGAGTCATCCATTCACTTGCCCAGTCGTTCGTTCAGTCATTCGCTCATTCATTCCGACAAGGACCTACCGTGGTTCACGTGCCAAGGCGGGTACCGGGGTTTCAAGGATGAGACGGCGCCCTGGAGGCACTGAAGCGTCGACAGGAAAGTAAGCCATTGTCAACAGACGCGCCTCCATTTTGAGGTTGGAACCAAGGCCATGCTGACTCTGAATCTATCCCCTGGCTGTGCCTGAAAACCAAATGCGGGGCGTCTGTGTGGCTCAGTTAAGCATCTGGCTGTTGATTTCAGCTCAGCTTACGACCTCATGGTTTGTGAGTTCGAGCCCCGCGTCAGATTCCGTGGTGACAGTGTGGAGCCTGCTTGGGATTCTCTGTCTCCCTCTCTCTCTGCCCCTCCCTGCTCATGGTCTCCCTCTCTCTCTCTCTCTCAAAAATAAAAATTAAAAAAAGAAAGAAAATCAAACGTGTTATTTCACTTAACCTTATACTCTCTAGGCCCAACCACGTTGTAGCAAATGGCAGGATCTTGTCCTTTTTATGGGTGAGTAATATTCCATTCCACATCTCCTTTATCCATTCATCCATCGGTGGACCCTTGGGTTGCTTCCATAATCTTGGCTGCAATAAATAATGCTGCAATAAACATAGGGGATGCATGTATCTTCTCAAATTAGGGTTTTCATTTTCTTTGGGTAAATACCCACTAGTGGCATTATCGGATCGTCTGGTAATTCTATTTTTAATTTTTTTGAGGAACCTCCGCACTGTTTTCCACCGTGGCTGCACCAGTTTGCATTTCTACCAGCAGTGGAATTTAAGAAATAAAACAGATGAATAAACAAGGGGAAAAAAAGAGACAAACAAAAAAAAACAAACTCTTAAATACAGAGAACGAGTGGGGGTGGGGTGGGGAGGGACGGGTGAAACAGATAAAGGGGTTGAAGAACGCACTAACCGCGATGAGCACCGAGTGACGTCTAGAATCGTTGAATCTTTATATTGTACACCTGAAACTAATATAACACTACAAAAATTACACCTACACTTAAAAACTCAAATGCAGGGTGCCTGCGTGGCTCAGTTGATGAAGAGTCCGACTTTGGCTCAGCTCACGATCTCACGGTCTGTGAGTTCGAGCCCCACATTGGGTGTTGCTGTCAGCGGGGAGCCCGCTTCAGATCCTCTGTCTCCCTCTCTCTCTCTGTCTCCCTCTCTCTCTGCCCCTCCCCTGCAAATGTCAACAACGTTAAAAATTAAAAAAAAAAAAAAATCAAACGCAGTAAATAAAAACTAATAAACGGTTAAGCATCATGGGCGGAGAGGTAGGAACAATAATGAGACTATTTACACCAGAGCTATGAGAGAGAGAGAGATTTAGAACCATCATGTCATCTCTTTCCATTTGTAACTGAGGGGATACAGGCTCTGAGAAGTGATGTATTTTGCTCAAGGACGCAGCTTACGCGAAGGTCCTGGGTCTCACGGAGAAGTCGGCTGGCTCTTTAAGCCATGGTTCCACGGAGCGCTAAAATCTCATCCATACGGTTGCTGGAAAAATACAAAGCGTGCTGTGCTCCTACCTTTAAATACAAGCCCGCTGCTTTCAGACCCAATTAGGAGCAGGTAATTACCTGTGGGAAGTGGGGAGTTGGGCGGTCTGCCGGATCGACCGGAGCTAGTCTTTTCTAGTTACCAATAAAATGCTACAACAAAATCGTTATTTGGCAACATGTTTATTTAATATTTCATCCCACAGGCCCGGGATGGAAGATAACCGTGGTCACCCCTTTACGACAGCATTTTGGATGGGCATCTCTGCCTTTGCTGTGTTCGGCAGACATACGCCCTGCTAGAGGATGACCTAATTTTTCCAGGATTCCATAAATAGGATGGTGTAATCTCGTAGTCCTCAACCTCTCCCCACCTTCGCCCCCAGAGCCTCTGGTCCCTCCCCCTCGAGTCTCAGCCTTGATGGGCCCCCGAGAGGATCCTGAGCGAGGTAGGCAGAATATCCACTGCCTGAGCCCTGTGGCTGGAGGAGGGGGTTCGCCGAGGCCGGGTGCCTGGGGCCCTACGGGAAGTGCCTGGTATGTCGTTCTCACTGGATCTCACCAGACCAGGCAGGCACCTTAGCTTCTGGCTCACCTTCCCCTCCTGGCCCTACAGGTGCCTGCCAGGAAACGTATGCTCAGCCTGCATGAGGTTGGCTCTGCGAGGGTCATTATACACCGTCCGTCCTCTTCCCCCGGGGGCTGGATTCTGCTCCCAGCCCAGCCGGTGACAATCATGATCCTGCCGCCTTCTGATTCTGAGTATCGTCTGTCTCCTGGTCGCGGCCGCTTCCCTCCACTGCACCTGCTGACCACGCGAGGGCCAAGCAATAAAGGGTTCACTCAGTCCTGCCTTCCTTTGGCTACACCAACCTGAGTCCCCAGGGCCCCAACAACGTTCCTGTAGGAGCCAGCGTGTCCCCGACGCCTCCTTACCGTGGCTTGGCCCGAATAGTGTGGCTGCCTGCTTAAAGGACATTTGAAAGTCACTGAGTAAGCAAAAAAAAAAAAAAAAAAATGCTGCGTGGTCCTTTCTCCCCTGGCGGGGGAGGGGGGGAGGTCCTTCAACCTTGGCGACTTCCCCCCACTTGACTCGTTCCTTGAAACAGACACATAATTGCAGCATCCAGGAGACATCGACAGTGGTAACTGGCTCCAAGATACCCCCTAATTATTGTCCTTTGCCCTGCCCCGTTTTCGTTCCTCAGCCCCCTGTGGTGTTTCCCACCCTATTCTGCACTCAAATACTTGTCTGCGTGTCTACTTTTGGGGAAACCCGGCAGAAGACGCTGCAGCAAGGAGACTCTGATTGCTCAGACCCCCGCGGGGTAAATGGAGACTCCTCGAGTGGTGGCTGCTTTTAGGTGTCAGCTTGACTGGATCACAGAGTAGCAAGACATTTGGCCAAACTTCGTTTTTGGGTGTGTCTCTGAGCGTTTCTAGATGAAATTAGCCCTCCAGTCAGTAGACTCAGAGAAGCTGTTTGCCGTCCCCAGGGTCGATGGGCATCATCCCGTCCTTTGGGAGCCTGGATACGATGAAGAGGTGGAGAAGGGAGGCATTTGGCCCTTCCTGCCTGGCTGTTGAGCTGGGCATCGAATTCTCCGCCTTTAGCTTTCCTTGATCCTAGGTGTGCTGACCCAGCCCGGAATCTTCATGATCTGCGTCCTCGGTTCTCGGACCTTTCGACTCGGACCAAAGTACACCACTGGCTGTCCTTGGGTATCACCCTGTGGATGGCAGATCTTGGGATGTCTCAGTTTCCATAATTGCATGAGCCAATTCGTTTTTTTTTTTTTTAAGTGTGTTTTTTTTTTTTTTTTTTTTTCAGAGATACAGATAGAGCGTGAGCGGGGAAGGAGCAGAGAGAAAAGGAGAGAGAGAATCCTAAGGAGGCTCGGCACGGTCTGGTGCGGGGCCTGACGCGGGGTTCGAACTCACGAACCGCGAGATCATGACCTGAGCTGAAACCAAGAGGCGGACGCTTAACCACCTGAGCCACCCAGGTGCCCCTGAGCCACTTCTTACAACAATTCTCTTTAAAATTGTTTTAATGTTTTCTTATTTTATTTTTGAGAGACAGAGAGAGAGAGAGATTGAGAGCACGAGCTGGGGAGAGGCAGAGAGAGAGAGAGAGGGAGACCCAGAATCCGAAGCAGGCTCCAGGCTCCGAGCAGTCGGCACGGAGCCCGACGCGGGGCTCGAACTCACGGACCGCGAGACCGTGACCTGAGCCGAAGTCGGCCGCTCCACCGACGGAGCCACCCAGGCGCCCCAATAATTCTCCTTACTTAGATGGATGATACAGATACAGATACAGACGTGGATCCTGTTGGTTCTGTCTCTCTAGAGAACCCTGACGAATACGCCTTATATGCTTGGGGCCTTCAAGTGCCATATTGCCATCCTGTCATCCAAGCATCTGAGACCATCCTCAGGGACTATAAGACAGGAATTCGCCCCGTGGTGGTAGATAAAGCAGTAGGAAAATGGTGGGCCTTGTCGCCTGGCTCCGCGCTCACATCACGCCAGGCCTGCGGGAATTCTCAAACCAAGAATGTTTGCAAAGCTGCTTGTGTTCAGCCCTGAACATCGCTACAGAGGCGGGGAGGAGAAAATGGGAAAACATAAAGTTCTGCCCAACAGGAAATCACGTTAGAAAGCTGTGAAAATCATGTATCCTTTTGAGGCGTAATGGTTTTAATTTTCTCAGGCTCTGATCTCCCTGGCAACAATTTAGAAGTGCATAAGCATTCATGAATCAAAGTTGGGCACGTCTGCATGTTTAATTATGTGTCATCGGATGGAAACCTTCCTTTTGATCTTAGCATTTAAAGGGATTTACGCTTTAACAATTACATTTTTTTTTTCTCCTCCCGAAGTCAATGTGGGTTATTGAACAGTATCAGCGGGGGTGGGGGGTGGGGGGGGGGGAAGGGAGCGGAAAAAGGCCGGGGGGGTCCCCTGTTCTGTCTGGGATGGGGAGCCGTGCTGCCCACATGCTCCTGATCTTGAGAAAGAAGTGAGTGGGGCGGGGGGAGGGAGGACGCCCCAGTCTACTGCAAGGGTACCAATCAACGAGCTTCCTCACTCATTCCAGAAGAGGCTGGGCCAGTAAAGACCAGAGCTTGGGTCTAAGATAGATTGGGGGTCTCCTTGCCCCATTTGAAAATGACCCCTGGTCAGCCTCCCGATCTCCCCAGTAACAGATTGATTCTAGACTGATTCTGCCTTAGTAGATTTTCGTGGTTGCCTTATTCGTGGTTGCCTTCTGGATATCCAAAATCAACAACAGAGATCAGACGGATACCAGAAACATAATGGAAGACTATCCTTGGGGCGCCTGGGTGGCTCAGTCGGTTGAGCATCCACCTTCGGCTCAGGTCATGATCTCACGGTTCGTGGGTTCGAGCCCCGCCTCGGGCTCTGTGCTGATAGTGCGGAGTCTGCTTGGGATTCTGTCTTCCTCTCTCTCTGTCCCTCCCCACTTGCCCTCTCCATCTCTCAAAATAAACAAGCTTTTAAGAAAAGAGGAAGAAGAAGAAGACTATCCTCAATAGAGTTTGGATGGCTTTCCTTTCTTTTTCTAAACCTTCCCTTCCTTCACCTTCACCCCTGCCTTCCCCCCCACTACCCCTGGAATGTATTTCCGTGATTCTTCTGAGATGTCCATTGGGGCACAGGTGCAAGACTTTTCAGGAACCCTTAAGGTCTAGAGGTGGACATTCCTAACCCTTTCAGTTTGGCCCACAAGTAGCACACCACTGACGCCAGGGTCATTATCCTCTCCGTCTCCTCCTCGGAAGAAGTTATCTGGACTCCTTATTCAGCTATATATTCCCTCAGACACTCATCCGTCCACATAACACTACTTACTAAGTCAGTCTGCCAGCGCCACACATCTGTGAGGCCAGACTGTTTCTTCTGGACTCCGCCATGTGCAAATCACTCTCCCTTCCTGTGCCTCAGTTTCCTCATCTGTAACATGGGCGTGATACGCCTTCGCTGGGTTGAAATGAAAACGTGTGATAATTTAAAATGTTTGGCTGAGTTCCTGGAGCTAATAAACCGCCCCCAAACTTAGTGACTTTGAAACAGGGTTCGCTAACGTTTTCCGTAAAGGGGCAGACGGTAAATATTTCAAGCGCTGTCGTACCGAGCCAGGTCTGCTGCCACCATGTGAAAATAGCTATGGACGATACATAGGCACCTGCGGGAGGGGTGTTCCAGTACAACTGTATTTGCGAAAACAGGAGGCAGACCACATTTGGCTGGTGGGCCACAGTTGGCCCACCCCCGGCTTCAAACAACCACCAGTGATCTGCCTCACGGTTCTGTGGGTTGACAACTTGAATGAGGAGCTGTTGAGTCGTTGCCCTGGCCTTGGCTAGGCTTCCTCGTGTATCCGCAGACGGCTGCCAGGCCGGCTGGGGCTGGCCGGTCCAGAATGGCCTCAGCTGTGTTATGTGGTCTCTCGCCCTCCAGCAGGCTGGCCAGCGGAGACTCGGCCGAGCTCCAAGAGACTCAGCAGATCCGTGCGAGACCTCTTGAGGCCCACCGTTTTTGCAAACAACCTCTACAATGAGCCCATCGTACGTGCCCCATCAATGTTCCCTATTAGCATGGGCTTCTTCTGTATCGTGCTCAGGGGCAGAAATGGGAGAGACTATAAACCTGTGAAGGTCCAGCTTTGAGACGCTCCCGGTCCAAAATGTGAAATGACGTTTGTTCGCAAATAGCCGTAACAACGCATAAAAATAAGAAAACACTCTCCAGCCTGGGTTTCAGAGCTCAAAAGACACAAACAACGAAGAGGCAGGGGATAAAAAAAGTTCTGGCAAGTTTGCGTGCCCCTTAGGGACCGTATCTCAGAGCTCTTCATGACAAAACAGTCTTATGGAGTATTCTAGGCCCTAGACACCTGAATTGAGAGTGATCTAGCCTTCTACCTCATGATGGAAGGTTTCCCACCAGGTGGCCTTTCACGGTCACCCTCCTGATCTCCAACAGGGGGAGAGAGCCCCAGTATTACTTAACCCATTGAGTGCCTTTATGTCCACCACGCTAGCAGAAGGAATGCAAGGGAACATACAAGAAATAGAAGAGATCTACTGAAACTGGGGATAGCATTTCAGAGAGAGAGAGAGAGAGTGAGAGAGGTTGATGCAGAGGCCCTGAGATGGGAGCATGCCCTGTAGGTCTTAGGAAGAGTTAAGAGGTTGGTGTGGCCGATCAGAGTAAGAAAGTCAGAGAGTGCTGAGAGATGAGGTTGAATGAGGTCGGAGGGTAGCAATAGCCAGATCATTCTATAAGGGCATAGACTATGGGAAGACAAGAATCAAAGCAGGGAGGTCAGTTAAGAGAGGTGCTGGGATACTAAATATGTTTTGCACGTAAAGCAGGCAGGGTTTTCTAATATATTAGTCATACAGAGCAAGAGAGAGGAACCAAAGATAATCCCAAGGTTGTTGACCTGGGCCACGTAGGGCTGGAGGGCCATTGCCTGAGATGGGGTGGACGGAGGCAGGGGTTCGGTCTGGGAACAAAAATCAAAACCTGATTTTTGGCATGAGACCGCTATTCATGTACATGGTAATATGGAGTGAGCACATGGAGTTTAAGGGAGGGGTTGGGTTGAAGTCATGAGTTTAGAAGCCACCAATGCATATATGGCATTTAAAGGCTTAGGATATAATATATCACATATATTAAGGAATGAGGGTAGAGGACAAGGGAGGAGAGGACTGAGCCCCAGGCCCTGCAATGTTCTAAAGTCAGGAAAACAAGAAGAATCTAGCAAAAGTGGCTAAGGAACAAGCAGCCTCTGAGATAGGATGGTAGGAGAATAATCGAGAGAGGGAGAGAGAGAGAGAGAGAGGGAGAGAAAACTGTGTCCTGAAATCCAAGAGCTGGGAGTCAGAACACATTAGATTTACCCCCTTGATTTACCCCCTTTCTCTTGATGAGCCTCGGTTTTGGGGTGTGGATGTGTGGGTGTGTGCCAAGGAGAAAGAGTATGGTTTAGGTCATCTATAAGATCTGTTTCAACTTGGGTGATCTGTGACACGGTCCGTCTGCCTGTTTCATTTCTATATACTTTTTTTTTTTAATTTTTTAATGTTTATTTATTTTTGAGAGAGAAAGAGACAGAGAGTGAGCAGAGGAGGGGCAGAGAGATAGGGAGACACAGAACCCCAAGCAGGCTCCAGGCTCTGAGCCATCATCACAGAGCCCAATGCAGGGCTCAAAATCACGAACCGTGAGATCATGACCTGAGCCAAAGTCAGACGCCCAACTGACTGAGCCACCCAGGCGCCCCTCTACATACTTCTTTACAGAATATCTCAGCATCTGGGAGCAGAAGGCTGGCTGACACTGTCTTTCCCATCTCCCTCACTTGAGCATTCAGCCATCACTGAATTTATGTGGGGCCCTGACAGCTCTCTCTCTACACTATTAGCAGACTCTGCAGCACTGAAGAGACCAAAACTCTAACATATCATCCGTGACTAACCTCCTGTCTTTATTCTCCATGCAAAAAGCATCTGGTGAGAAAGACTCATTCTATGGAGTTAACAGGTTGCTTTATCATATGAACTTGAATTTATTCATCCGGCTATTTATTCATTTATTTACCCCATCCGTCCACACATTCATCCGTCCATCACTCCATTGTTCCATCCATCCCTTTCTCATCCATTGATCCATCCATCAATCCATCCGTCCATCCATCCTTCCTTCTATCTATTTATCCATCCATCTGTCCATCCATCATCAAATGAGATTAATAGAGCACTTTCTCAAAGCCATGCCAAGTCTTGTGGAAGCATAAATGAAAAGTACATGTTCTCTGAAGGGTCTACATTTCATTTATTGTTCATTTTATTTATGTTGGTAATAATATTATAATATATAATATAATATAACATAATATAATACAATATCTAATACTTACAAAGTGCTTTCTATATGACAGGTGCTGTTCTAAGTGTTCTATATATATGAACTCCCTAAACAACCCTAAAAGGCAGGTGTTATTATTATTGTCATTTCATATGAGAAAACTATACTTAGAATCTGCCCCCAACTCAACTCTTGTTTCAATATTATGACAACAGCCCCAGTTTGGGTTCCAGCCATGGATACTTGAAACGAATATGTTTAAGACAAAAAAAAATTTTTTTTCAGTAAACACATTTCTTCCAGAAAGCATTGTAGAGAGGAAAGAGAATCGGTCTAAAACTCAAGAATCCGGGTTCTGTGGTTAGCCGCGTGACTTTGGACGAACTCTTTCCCTTCCCTGGCACTTCCCGCCTCTCGAAGGGGTCGTATCTCAGTACAAGGGGGTGGAAAAGCAGTGTTGGCAGTGACTGGATTTAGCAGAACTGATGAATACGGTCACGGAAGTTGTACCCTGCACAACTCTTGGGGCCACCGTGTCTATAGGCTACATGTGATGGGGCCACCTGATGTTGTTGAACATGATGGTGGGTCTCTCAGGCGCCTTCTGCTTTTGTAATTCGGTGATAGTCTTCCTTCATTTAGAAACGAAACACTGTTCTTCGTGCCGCAAAGGGGATCGTTTTTCTCCCCCAGTATTTTCTAGCCCGGTGACTTCGGGGTACAATCTAATTTCACTCAGAACTCTTCATGCAGAAAACAATCTTCTCCAAATTCTTTCAGCACCTTTACTTCCCTTCAAAATTTCCCCGGGGAGATATCTCTGTGTTGTGGAGGGGTTTGTGCATACTGAAACAGGCAGGCCGATTTGAAATTGTGTCTTCACAGTTGAATACTCTCAACCGAAGGCGGAAGTCCGTCAGTCGTGGGATAGGAGAGGACTCCATCCTGGAGGCACGGGATCAGCCTTCAACAAGAGCAGAGCGGCTGATCCCAATATGCCACAAGTTCCAAGGACCCAGAAAGGGGTAGGAACATGGCTACCACCTCCATTGGTTCATCTCCTGAACCCACTGACTGATGGCTAATTTTTTTTTTCATTGAGACTCCGCTTTTGAAGACTCCTGCTTCTCCTTCTACATACAGATGTACCATTCAGACTGAGTTTCCAGAAGCATTTATTGAGAGATGTAGGTCTCTAATGGCGTCGATAAATACTAAGGATCTAAGAGTGGGTACAAATGTCTACTTTAAGAAAGTTTACGTCTTCTATCGCACACGTCTCATGTGCTCGTGGTAGAAAATTTAGAAAATAAAATTTTAACATGGTGTTTTTTGTTTTCCTTTGGATTTCCCATTTCTCTCTTAACTTTAAATCGTATACACTTTTGATTTTTACTTTATTTGAATCTACTTGGCAGAATGGTGCCGTGCATAAATTTTACGACTATTTTAATTTTTTACAGCCTCTGGTTTATGCTGTAAACAATTTGTTGCGTGCTATCACAGCCTCTTCGTAAACATAACTTTTAATTAAAAGTTGTACTGAGATAATCATAGATCCACATACAGTTGCAAGAAAAAATACGCAGTACTCAACCCCGTTTCCCCCAGTGGTAGGAGCTGGCAAAACCATAGTACAATGTTAGCACCGGGTTGTTGACATTGACATAACCCACTGGTCTTATTCAGACTTCTCCAGTTGTATTTAGGGCTCATTTCTTTTGTGTGCGTGTGCCCCCCGGGTGCTCAGCGCTCAGTCTTACACAATTTTGTCAGATGTGTGGATCCCTGCATCCATCACGATCAGGTCTGAATATTTCCATCCCCACAAGGGTCCCCTGTGCTGTTCTGTGGGAACCACATCAACCCTCTCCTTCTTCCACCCTGTCCTTGACTCCTGCCATCCCCCGCTTTGTTCCCCATTTCTCTATTTCGTCATTCGAATGGAATCACACAGTACGTGACATTTTGACATTGACTTTCACTCTGCATAATTCCTGGAGATCCGTGTACATTTTGGGACGCGCCAATAATTTGTTCCTATGGAAAACAGTGTGGGGTTTCCCCAGGAAATTAAAAACAGCACTAGCCTATGAGCCACCAATTTTACTGCTGGGTATCTGTTGAAAGGAAATGAAAAATCAGTATATTGAAGAAATATCTACATTCCTATGTTCACAGAAGCATTATTCACAACAACCAAGGTATGGAAACAACCTAAGTGTCTATCAATGGCTGAATGGATGATGTTCCATATATATATGTATGTGTGTGTGTGTGTGTTTATAATATATATAATTGAACAATATTCAACAGATACATTATTCAGCCATGAGAAGGAAGGCAATCCTGCCATTTGAAACAACATGGAAGGAACTTGGTGGCATTATTCAAAGTTAAATAAGCTAGACAAAGAAAGATGAATACTGTGTGATCTCACTTGTACGTGAAATCTTAAAAAAAAAAAAATTCAAACTCATGGAAACATAGGATAGAAGAGTAATTGCTAGGGGCTGGATGGTGGGTGGGGTGGATGGTAGAAACAGGAAGAAGGTGGAAGGAGGTACTAACTTTCAGCTATAACGAAGGGGGGGAAATGGTTCTTTTTGTTGCTAGGCTGGGTCCCACGGTATGTATATGCTACACTTTGAT
This sequence comes from Herpailurus yagouaroundi, assembly GCF_014898765.1. Lineage (NCBI taxonomy): Eukaryota > Metazoa > Chordata > Mammalia > Carnivora > Felidae > Herpailurus > Herpailurus yagouaroundi. Next base: position 11,700,801 of record NW_024412447.1, on the reverse strand, counting down.
TCATCTTGCCCCTGTTGAAAAACAGCTGAGCTAGTTCCCATTTGGGGCTATTCCTAATAAACCTGCTACACACAGGATTTTTTTTTGTGGGACTAAGTTTTCATTTCTCTGCAATAAATGCCCAAGAACGCCATTGTGGGATCATGCAATATTTGTGCATTTAACTCAGTAAGAAAACACACGGTTGTTTTCTAATTTTTTTAATGTTTATTTATTTTTGAGAAAGAGACAGACAGAGAGAGAGAGAGAGAGAGAGAGAGAGCTAGTAGGGGAGGGGCAGAGGGAGAGGGAGACACAGAATCTGAAGCAGGCTCCGGGCTCCGAGCTGTCAGCACAGAGCCCAACGCGAAGCTTGAACTCAGGAATCTGAGCCGAAGGCAGACGCTGAACCGACTGAGCCCCCCAGGCGCCCCTCAAAATTGTTTTCTAGAGTGGCTTTACCATTTTACATTCCCACCAACAACGAGTGGGTGACCCAGTTTCTCCACACCCTTACCAGCATTCAGTATTGTCACTCTCCTGGTCATTCTGATAGATGCGTAGTGACCTCTCGTTGAGGTTTCATTTGGCGGAGCTCTTGAATCACAAGTTCAATTTCTTTAATGATCGTAAAGCTGGGGAGATGGTCTACTTCAGAGGTTTCCCTGGCCTAGCACTTGTGGCGGGACACCTCCCTTCTCAGGGGGGTCCGAGAGTGCTTCCCCAGACCAGAGGCAGTTGTGGTAGAATCCCTTCCTGGTGTCATGTCTTCTCAGGGTCTCTGGGTGGTGACACAGAATCTCAGGTCTATGGGACAAAGAGCCTTGGGGTGGGCGGGGGAGGTTGTGTGTTGTAGCAGGTTTCTCTTGCCAGGTCCATGTCTCTGCCCCAACATCTCTCAGTGAGGGAGGGGAGTCTCTGACCCAACAGTAGGGGAAGGTGCTTCTCTTGGCCACTTACTCATCCTACTGAAGTTATGCCACTCTCCCCCCACCATTTGACCCAGGGGAAGCTGATGCTGGGTTGAGGACTGGGCAATACTGGTCTTACTTGAGGACTGGGCAATACTGGGTTACCTTCTGTTGGGCGAGGGCGGACATCAGACTCTCTGCTACTGCGTTTTTCCTCCAATGCCAGGGTCCCAAACTATTATGTCTTCTTCCTCTTACCAACTTTCAGAGTTGTGGTTAGTTGACTCTTATTTGCAGAATGTATCATTGCGTTTGGCGGAGAATCACAGGGAGCTATGAGGATGTTATTTGTCTAGACTGGAAAGCCTCGACATGTTGACCGCTCCGTCGTGTTTCATTGAATTTCCTACCATCTCATTGTGTGACTTTGGGATAGTATCGTCGCCCAAATGTGACAGTAACAGGGAAATGGTTCCTCCCAATATGTTGCCGTTAAAAAGTTGCTCTCTGAGCCAAAGCATAAGAGACTGTTAAAAACTGAGAACAAACTGAGGGTTGATGGGGGGTGGGAGGGAGGGGAGGGTGGGTGATGGGTATTGAGGAGGGCACCTTTTGGGATGAGCACTGGGTGTTGTATGGAAACCAATTTGACAATAAATTTCATATATTGAAAAAAAAAATTGCTCTCTGCCTAAAAGTTGTTTCCGTTAGGATTCTAAGTCATAGGGCATGACCCAAAACGAATATGACACTGTACGTTAACTAACTGGAATTAAAATTAAAAAAAGAAAAAACTTAAAACAAACCAAAACGAAAAAGCAAACACATAAATAAACACATAACATATATAACCCAGAACGGAAATGGCGTTTCAGAGACAATGAACATTCTAGAGTTTCCCTAGTTTGGCCATGTTCTGATCATCTACAGCTGTGTCACAAACCAGCTTAGACTTTGTGGCCTAAAGCAACGGCAATCGCATATTGGAATCTGTCACACAACTGCATTTAGTTGGGTGGCTCTCTCTCAAGGCTCCTCCTATGGCTGCAGTCAGACCATGAATGGGCTGGGCTCATGTTGAAGCTTCCCCATTCACAGGCCTGGTGGTGGATGCCACTTGTGAGCTGGGACCTCGGCCATGCTGTTGGCCGGAACACCTACACAAGGTTTCCCTACGTGGCCTGGGATCCAGCATGGTAGCTGGATTCCAAGAGCGAGTGTCCCAAGAGAGCGTCTAGGCCATTGTGCTGTGTTACCTTTCATGACCCAGCCCTGGATGGCACAGACCATCCCTTCTGCCATATTCTGCTGTGAAAAGTGGCTCACCAAGCCCAGCTCATATACAAGAGGAAGGCCATCAAACTTGATGGGTAGAGTGTCAACAGATTTGAAATCAGGTTTTAAAGCCGCCACATAGAGCAGGGAAGAGAGGAAGGAGGGGTTGACCGGGTAGGAGGGGCATATACCAGATACGGGTATTATAAGTTATCACCAGTGGGGGGGTGGGCAACTCGGTGGCTCAGTCGGTTAAGCCTCCAACTCTTGATTTCAGCTCAGGTCATGACGTTGCAGCTCGTGAATTTGAGCCCCACATCAGGCTCTGCCCTGAATCCCTCCGCTGCTTGGGATTCTCTCTCTCTCCCTCTCTCTCTCTTTCCCCCTTTCCTGCTCTTTCTCTCTCTCTCTCAAAATAAATAAATAACTTTTAAAAAAATCTTTACAAAACAAGTTATCACTGGCTAATTCTGTCTGCAAGAGAAGAAAAGGTAAGAGGAACCCCGTGAGTTACAGGAGAGAGTTCGGCAGGTGGGCTATGGGAGTAACTCTCTGCCATCCGTAGAATGACACCCAGGAAACACCCCAGATCTCTCGACATGAAAAAGTGGCTTCTTTCAAACCAATGGGGCGAAATTCCGCATTTCTTATCACATAGGAAGACTAAGTTTCTGGAGGAATTCTCGGCAACAAGGAGACAAAATATGGCCGTGGTATGTTTTGCGCACACTGACACTTTGAGAAGCTCTGTTCCGTGAAAGAACCTTATTATATTTCTTACAGAAATCAATGATAGGGGATTGAATGTAACACCATGAGCAGAACATTTCCAGGGGTGTTTGGCATTATGAGAGGATAATAGGGACATTATGAGATTCTGCCCAAGATGGCCTAAATGTTCATTTAGAATATTTCATCCACGCGACGACTCAGGAAGCAGGAGGGAGGCATAAGCTTGTGCTAAGAGTTTTTCTCACATATAAAAGCTGCATGTCTTATGGCCCAATTATATGATTAATGTAGTTTCTTGATTGATGGTTTATATTTTATTTATTTCTTTGTTGATTTATGTATTTATGTATTTATCGTGCTAGTTAAGTTTTTCGTTTTATCGTTTTAGTTCAGTCTTTCAGCTTTTTTTTTTTTTAATTTACTCATTGCCAATTTTTTTTTTAATTTTTTTTTCAACGTTTATTTATTTTTGGGACAGAGAGAGACAGAGCATGAACGGGGGAGGGGCAGAGAGAGAGGGAGACACAGAATCGGAAACAGTCTCCAGGCTCTGAGCCATCAGCCCAGAGCCCGACGCGGGGCTCGAACTCACGGACTGCGAGATCGTGACCTGGCTGAAGTCGGACGTTTAACCGACTGCGCCACCCAGGCGCCCCAGTCTTTCAGCTTTTTAGGGCAGTTTAGGGTAATCAGACATCCCCCAATCACATTCAGGCCAAAAAAAAAAAAAAAGAGAGAGAGAGACATCATAACAAAGAATAACATTTTCTAAGTGTTTTTAAAAACTACAGACTAGTGGAGCGCCTGGGTGGCTCAGTTGGTTGACCGTCCAACTTCCGCTCAGGTCATGATCTCACGGTTCGTGGGTTCGAGCCCCGCGTCGGGCTCTGTGCTGACAGCTCAGAGCCCGGAGCCTGCTTCGGATTCTGTGTCTCCATCTCTCTCTGACCCTCTCCTGCTTGTGCTCTCTCTCTGTCTCAAAGATAAATAAACATTAAGAAGAAATTTTAAAACTACGGTCTAGAGTCGTTATCTTAACTCTCATTCAGGGCACCTGGGTAGCTCAGTCAGTTAAATGTCTGACCCCTGATTTTGGCTCGGGTCATGATCTCACGGTCATGAGATTGAGCCCAGAGTCGGGCTCCACGCTGAGTGTGGAACCTGGTTGGGATTCTCTCTCTCTCTCTCTCTCGCTCTCGCTCTCGCTCTCTGCCCCTGACCCGCTCTCTCTCTCTCTCTCAAAATAAAGAAATATTAAGCAAATAAATAAATAAATAAACTATCATTCCACTTAAAATTTCCTCCTTTCCCCAGATCAGCCCTGACAGGGGGACAGTAGATGGTCGCCTCTTTCCCTCTTGTTCAAAATCCACCACTTTCTGGCTGTACTTTGGGTCCCTCCAGGGTTGCAGAGGACTAAGGGGGAAAGACAAGGGGCGGGGACCTTCTTACTTGCAGGATACCTTTGCGATTGTGATTGGGCCTCCGGGGTGTGGCAGTTCTTTTTTTCACGGGAGGCCCTTGAGAGTTCTTTGGAGACCTTCCCCATCACCAGGAATACCTCGTGTCTGTGTGTCCCTTAATGGCGATGCCTCTTCCCCCTGGCTACTGACATCTCCTTCATCCACTCTGTTGGGGTCACTTGTCCTTACTGTCCCCTTAGCAATTCTAACATCTCGCACACAGAGACCTCCCCAGGCTCCGCCCTGCCTGCTCTGGTCACAGACCATTCCGGTCCAGTCCTGTCTTCGCCTTGGGGGAGACGGTGTGAGTTCAAACCCATCCCATAGCCCCTCAGGCCCAAGTGGGTCAAGCATCTGGTTCCCCGTGTCCCCAACTCCAACCCCCCCTTTCCTGACCTGAGGCCCCCATGGGAGGGGAATCGGGACATACCAATGCCTTTCTCCAAATAAATTGTTCACATCGTCCTGAATCGATTCCTACAGAAGCAGCCTGTGTGGTGGGACCATCGCTGGCTGAAACAGTTTCACGATCTCTTAGCACGTCCTGCACTGGTCTGGGACCTTAATTAAGGAAGCTCATGTACTTGGCATCTTTCATGCTGTTCTCTGCCTTTGTAGCCTCTGCCAAAGAGTCTGGGCAACACGGTCACATCTATTTAAACACAATTTTTCTTCGACACTTCATTTCACTGGAGAGAGTGACTAGGAAGCAGGAAAAAGAGAATCCTGATGGAAAGGGACTTGGCCAGCTCCTCAGATGAAGGGCTGTTGAGGAAGCCTGACTCTTTGTTTCCAGCCTTGAACAAACCACTGCATGATAATCTTCTGTTCTTTCGTTACAAATTATATTTATTTTATTATTGATAGAGCTAAACTTATTTTCAAATGTGATTACCCATTCTTATTTCCTTATACATTGCCCATTCATGACCCAAGCCCATTTTCTTGTTGGTTAATGAGTGCTCTTTGTATCTTGAGGACCTTAAGCAACATTTTATTAGAGCCGTTTGATTTATTTTCATTGTTTTAAAATTGAATTTTATTTCATGTGTACTGGGAAGCCATTGAAGGACTTTTATGGACAGGAGGGATGTGATCTTATTTTGATTTAAAAGATTTTTAAATGTCAACTTTCTTGAGGTATAATTTACATACAGTTAAATACACTTACTTTAAATATACGGTTTGATGAGTTTTGACAAACGTATACGTCTATGTAAACACCACCATAATAAAAATTTATAACGTTCCTATTGCCCCAGAACGTTCCCTCATGTTCCTTGACAGTCAACGTTCCCATCCCCACCCAGATCCCAGCCCTAGGTGAGAGTTTCTGGAGACCTTTCACCCTGACTCCCCTAATGTGATCATCTTATATAATCAATTCCACTGCAACAAGGCTGTGGGAAAATTCAACTAAAGTAATAAAACTAACTAAATGCAATCTTGAGCTGGATCCTGGAACAGAAAAAGGACATTAGTGAGAAATTTGGTGAAATCTGAGAAGCGTTTAATTTGGTTTGGTTAATAATTTCACATGAGGGGTGCCTGGTGGCTCCGTCGGTTAAGCGTCCGACTCTTGATTTCAGCTCAGGTCATGATATCATGGTCATGGGATCGAGCCCTGCACCGGGCTCTGCGTTGACAGTTCCTGCTTGGCACTCTCTCTCCCTCTCTCACTGCCCCTCCCTTGCTCTCTCTCTCTCTCTCTCAAAAGTATACAAATAAACTTAAAAAATAATAATTTAATGTGATAACCATAAACATCTAAGGACAGGGAACGCTCTTTGTTGGACATACCTGCCTCCTGGGGTCCAGTACGTTAGGTGACCAGCACGGATAGATTTTGGCGGCTCTCATTTGTAGTTGGGACCGGGGTAAGGCTCCACCCACATGCCTGTTGATTCTTAGTGCCGTCCCTTAGATTACAAATGGAAACACACTGTTTTACAAGGGTGCTTTAGGACTCTGCCTCCTGCTACATGGATCCTGGCTGGGAAAGGACTTGGCATTGATTGTCCAAGGGGGATAGCTGGAGCTTCAGAAAACCCCTGGAAGCTCTGCACTGGATATTATTCTTTATTTAATGCCGTAAGGAGTTCTTTTAGACCACAGTCTGGACACTCGAGGTCCGACCCTCTGTTGGCAACCCGCAAAGAGGCATTTAATCAAGTTGCAAAGAAAGTCAGAGCGTCAGCTGGCATCTGGCAGAGGTGTGGCGGCCTGGCCAGGCTCCCCTCTGGACGACCCTGCCCGACACCTTTCTCGCGGTGCAGGCAGGAGACCGAGAGCGGAACAGCGGTTGCCAGGAGGAGCACCGGGGTGAACAGAGCTTTGTCCCTTCCTGACATCTTTCCTGCAGACGCCTTTTCCCATGCAGTGATGGATCCTAGATTGTTTTTCCCCTCTCTCTGCCAGAGCCAGCCACCTAGTTTAGACATTTCTATTAGATTAGGAGCCAGGAAATGAGAAAAACCCTGGCTCCAAGGGAGTTGTTCTCAGGTCACAGGCCTGCCTGGTAGAAATGCAGAGAAATACACAAGAACACTTTGTTGGGGTGAATAATCACCTTTGTGATTTCTCTGGTCTCCCTGCCCCTTCTTGCTCCCTGCCCACCGCCCCCTCGCCATCCTCCTACCCACACCTCTCTTGCCAAGCCGGGTCTGCAGAGTCTTGGCACCCTGCAACTTTAGAAGCATCCTTCAGGATCACCGAAGCATGCAATCTTAAAATCACGGAATGTTCAATGCTCGGTGTCGTAGAAGCAACGTGCACTTCTGAATTGGCAGGAAGGGAGGGGCGAGTCCCGGTTTGCTGCCCATTAGCTGTGGGACTGCAGGAAAATCGCCTAGAACTAGCATCTGGAAGCCCTGATGTCCTTATCCGTAAAATAAGGACAATGGCCACAATGGCCAAAGTGGGCAATTCGCATACCGCGCCTACCAACAGTGCGCGTAATAAGAATTCAGCAAACCCAGCTCCTTTTAGATTTCCAGCACCTTGAAATCCTAGAATGGGAACAATTAAAATAGCCACTTTTTAATTCAATTGCTTATACTGTTTATGAATTTCCTCTAAACAATCTATACATTGTCTGGGTGCCTGAGTTTTTTGTTTTGCTTTGTTTTGTGTTTTGTTTTTGTTTTTTTGTTTTTTGTTTTTGTTTTTGTTTTCTTTGAGAGAGAGAGATAGAGCACGAGCTGGATAGGGGAAGAGAGAGAGGGAGAGAGAGAATCCGAAGCAGGCTCCACGCTATCAGTGCAGAGCCCGACGCAGGGCTCGATCCCACGACGGTGAGATCATGACCCGAGCCGAAATCAAGAGTTGGACGCTCAACCAACTGAGCCACCCGGGTGCCCCCGTGTTCGTTTTAAAAAACATCATTCAAAACTGAAGTCGTTTGACCAGGGCAAAGCGAAGATGGTCTGTACACTATGGAGACATCAGAGTGATAGCCCTGTGAGCCCCTCCAAACCCCTGAATCTAGGAGGAGGCCCAAATTTGCTATTTGTGCAACCGTATTTGGGGCTTAAGTGGAGACGTTTACATTTATTCCTGCTTCATTCCACCTCACTGGATGCGGCCAGTGATTTGAGCCCCAATCACGCCCCTCGTTCCCCCCCAGTCCCCACCCAGGGTGGAGGAAAGGCTCTAGATGAATCACATTCCAGGGCATTGACTGGCCCCATTTGCGGGTGATCCATACAAACTTGTTCACGTGGCTATGACTTTCTCTCCAGCATTCTCCTCTACCAACTTCCTTCTATCTCTGCTCTGCAAATCTTAATCCTAGGAAGAAAGCCCTACCTCTGTTCTTCCACCCAAGCGAGTCTAGTTGAGAACAAGCCCAGGTGGTCCCACGTGCCCTGCTGTTCTAGGCGGAAGTCAGGTAGGGAAGGCCCTAGCAAATCTCATGACCATGTCCTGTGACTGATTCTCCATGGAGACCGGCTAGTGTAAGGGACCGGGCTTTACTTTGAAGACATTTTTGCCTAGCAACTTAGGATAAATGCTTTCTCATGTGATCCAGGAGAACTTACCAGAGCTCTGTAGGCGGGGTCCAGGGTCCAAGCCCAGCTAATACTGATCACTTCCCTTTGCTCTGCGCTGGAGAGGACGTCTCCTTCCGGAACTCATCATCCTGAGTTACTAGGGTCAGCCCCGTCAAAATCTCCTGATATGTCGAGTCAAGGATGATGGTCGAAGCTTCTACTGAAGATCATACAAGATGGAGTAACCTTAGGTCCTGTAGAAGGTGGCTGAAGACTGACTCTTTACTCCTTGCGATCGTGGGAACTTAGCTCCCATGGGACGCTCACGATTTGGTAGAAATCTCCTCAGTACCCCCACTACTCTCTAAATTTGACTGTAACTAGAAAAAAGGGTTTGCATGCATTCCTATAATTAAGAGTGTCGGGCAGTGCCTGAGTTCAAAGCAGTAAGTTCACATTCAAACCACTCTCTGCTGTGTGGGAGGTGACTTCACTGCACCTAATAGATACACAATAAATATTTGCTTAATTAATAAACTCCATAGTGTGGCTTATGGCTCTGAAGGTGCAGTGGGTCATTTAAATATAACTGGCCAGTCTTGTCAGGAGACCTGAAAGACGCATGAAGTCAGGCTGAGATCCGAGAAAAATGGTGTTTCACTCCATTTGTTCACCATTTATGTACATTAATCCTCTCCTGCCAGACAATATGGAAGATAAGGGGGAAGTGTCCTCTGGGGGCGCCTGGGCGGCTCGGTGTTGAGCATCCGACTCTCGATTTCGGTTCAGGTCGCCATCCCAGCGCCCTCCACACGGAGCGTGAAGCCTGCTTGGGAGTCTCTCTTTTCTCTCTCCCTCTGCCCCTCTCTCCCGCTCATGCTCTCCCTCCTCTAAAACAAATTTTTAAAACACTGAAAGAAGAAATGTCCCTTGACCTCACGGATCCTAAATTCTCAAATAAGGCGAAGGGATGTGCACGGAGACACTGATTTTTCCCCCGTGACCGAGTTACAAAGAGCAATGTAGCCAGTGCCACGGGAGTGGGGAGCAGAGAAAAAACTGGTGCACAGACAGGGCACCAACGGACGCTGGGTGAGGTCGTCTTATCATTCGGGTTGAGGAGGTCGATAGCCACCCAGTGTTGAAATGAACATAACCGGGCACACCCATCCGGCTACCACGCGATCCCTGTCCTCAACTACTGGGGTACGCAATGGCTAAAACCACGAAGTGCTCTGACCCCCAGCCCCCGTTCCCCAAAGGCGTGAGCAGTTCAAGAGCAGACGACTGCGGTCAGAAACCCGAACTTCATCTCTACTGGTCATCAGCAGACCCTGAACGCGGGGGTGCGGCGGGGGAATAAGGAGATGTCACCAGCAAAGTCCCTGCCCCAGAGACCACGGAGTGGGGTCCCGGAGACTGATGTGGAATTAAATGTGCCACTCTCAGAGGAACAAAACCCCAAATGATAACATAATCGCACTTTTTTTTTGCCCCCCTGCGTTGTACCTTTGCTTGTACGAAAAGTCTGTGATGAGAACTATTTATCACCTCCCTTATAGATTATTCTCACTCTTTGTTTTTCTTTTTCTTTTTTATTTAAAAAAATTTTTAATGTTTATTTTTGAGAGAGAGGGAGAGAGAGAGGCCGAGTGTGAGTAGGGGATGGGCAGAGAGAGAGGGAGACACAGAATCCGAGGCAGGCTCCAGGCTCCGAGCTGTCGGCACAGAGCCCGATGCGGGGCTCGAACCTACGAACTGTGAGATCGTGACCTGAGCTGAAGTCGGACGCTTAACCCACTGAGCCACCCAGGCGCCCCATTCACTCTTTTTTTTTTTCTTTTTCTTAATCAAACCTCCGTTTTGAGTGCCCATAAGAGCACCGCGTCCTTGGAACTCAAGGAGGAAAGTCCCTCAGCCGGAACAAGGGAGGGGTCACAATTGGTCTAAACCAGGCACGGTGGGTGATAACAGAAGCAAACAGCAACCCGAATCCATTCTGCCTGTCTACTTCTGCAGCTGGGGCCGCCCCCAAGGCCAGCTTGGGAATGTGTTTTCCAGCTCCGTTTGCTGTGGTGCCCACATGTGACTATGCTCCTGCCAGTTCATATAACTCAGGCTTGGGTTCCATATGCCACTTGCTGAAGAAGGAATCTCAGGACCAGAACTTTCTGGCTTTCCACCTTCCCCCTGGCAGGACGGGTGATGCGTGGAACGACTTTGGAAGCCATCGGCCTGGATTCCTGAGTCAGTGCGTGGAACAAAGCCGCCTGGCATCCTGAAACACTCAACGGGGAACTTGTGCTTGCGGAAGAAGAAAACGTTTATATTTGTTGAGTTGGGGGAACTATGGGACTTTTTATGTCACTTTATTTTGGAGTCCTTTTCAGCACCGGCCAGCTAGGATCTATGGGATTTCCTTTCTCTGTGCTAGATTTTAATCTGATTCAGGAGCGGGGAAGAAGAGTAGAAAAGAAATTGCCAAAGAAAATTCACTTTTGGTTTTGACACTTTCTTTCTCTGTCAGATCCCTGTGTGTGGTCCCGATGCCTGGAACAGCAGCAGCCATCTTGTGGCCATGAGGAAAAGCCAAGAGAATCCGGAGGTGTCGGCCCAGCACTCTGACACCACTGAGCCAATGAACCAGCCCTGGAAGCACCTGTCTTTTGCATGTAGATAAAGAACACGCGTGGCCCCTTTTAGTATTCATAAATACCGAGGTTAGAGGGGATGGAATTGGATGTTACCGGAAAATCTCAGCTCGCTCAGTTCCTTGCTTTTTTAGACTGGATTCATTCAGTCATTGTTGCCGGAAACGACTCGAAATACCACATTTCCATGAGAGTGGAGGTATATGAGGAAATATAGTTGGATATGAGACTGTCCTGAAGTGCCTACTGGGCACATGGCCGATCACAACTGAAATGTGTCTATTCTGCATTACGTGTGCGATTGCATAGCTCACGTACAAAGATGTCAGAGCTCCCGCATCAGTGGCTGTTCGTGAATAGCTCAAATGCCTCCAGCCCATTTGGGATGGTCTCTCCCTCTCTCTCTGCCCCTCCTCTGCTCATGCACACCCTCTCTCTCTCTCTCTCTCTCTCTCTCTCTCAAAATAAATAAACTTTAAAAAAAAAAGAGCACTGAGAAGTTTAAAGAGGAGTCTTGTAGACATTGTAGGGCCCGTTTAATGCCACCTCTTTAAATACCCTAAAGATACATAAAGGGAATTTAACATCAAAAAACCCTTCAGGCAAGACAGCGACTAATAGATTTCTTATTACTTTGTGTCCCTAAGACACCTTATTTCCGGAAAACAAAACAAAACAAAAGGATATCTTGGATTCATTACGTTGCCTTCAGTGTGCCATTGACTCACCACAGTTGGAAAGTGTTCACGTTTCCCCCTAAGAGCTGGTTCTTCCTACTGTTTTTTACTATGACAGTCCTTTGACTTACGGCAGTGCAGAAAAGGGACTTAAAATTTGTCCTCTCCAGTGGAAAATGCCTGTCCAGGAATCAAGTGCATTCTTGCCACCTGAAAACCATTTCAGGCACAGCAAAGGGTTCTCCAGGGAACAACTTCTGTCGCAGGTATAATCCACCCTGGCGGGGAAAGGCCAGAGTAACCCTTTGGAAGACGTGGCTGCTGACTTGGGAAATGTTGCAGTTCCTCGGGGTCAGGCGGGGAGAGGCGTCTGGGTCAGGCTGAGTGTTCCTGCTGGCTGGAAGAAGTCAAAAATCTCCGGCAGGGATGTCCTGGTGTGCTGGAGAGCAGGTCAGCAGGACAGAGCGGACGGGAGCACGGTGGGATCCAGGAAGGCACCAGAAGCCAGGACAATGTCAACAGGGAAAGGGCCACGGACTGCTGGGGCTGGGCCCTGGCCCCAAAGCTCAGCCAAGAGGCCAACTCCTTGAGGCAAGGTTTTCCGGGGCACCCCACGGGGGTGCAGTCAGAGGGTGATGCCCGGCACGGGATCAGAGAGATGGGGAGACAGGTTGGAGGCAGGAGATGAGCAGACAGCTCAACGGTGGAGCAGGAATGGGAGAATTTCATTATAAAACCCAAGGCCGAGAGTATCTGGCCAGGCGGGAATGGGTGGGCACCGAGACCCCAGTTAGAGGTGGGGCCAGAACCCACAGGTGCAGCTTCCGGAGGCCCGAATCCAAGTGTGAACAGGGCCACCGGAGGGATCTGGAGTGCAAGGTCGAGTAGACAGAATGGGTCACAGGAAGACAGCTCAGCCCGGGAAGGATCCCTTGGCCAGTGGCGGCCTTGCCATGCCACTCTTTAGCCCACAAAATCCTGCTTTCTACCAGCTTACCTTTTTCTTATTTTCTCTCAATCTTCTCAAGTGGTGGGATAGCCTCTCTACCTTGAAAAAAAACACCCCGAAAGTTAGGGACTCGGAAAAATTAAGCTTCGGTGCCTCGGGTGACGGGGTTACTTTGCAGGCTTCTCACACATTTGTGTGGCTGTGATTTATGGAAGGGCCCGTAGCATGGGACGGTCCGCGCTGGCCTCACTCACAGGCCGGAAGGTAGGGTTGGCTGTCGGCTGGGCGTTTTGAACCCCCCAGGGAGACCCGCGCCCATGTGGGTCCTCCAAATGGATGCCAAGTCGGGATGTGACATCTAAGAGGTTTATCAGGGAAACTTCGGTGAGGGGAAAATGAGAAGGGAGGCAGAGAAACCCCAGGAGCCATCAGATCATGATGCGGTCAATGCCCAGAGGAGACAACAGAGAAAGGGGAGGTAGGGCAGGACCGGACTTAGAGCAAGGGTCTGGGGAAGCTTCCATGAAGCTGATGGGAAGCCCTATCAGAGGACCCGGCCCCAGGACCCTGCTACCCGGGAGCAGCTGAGGAAGCATGACCTCTGTGCTACCATGGTGGTACTCTCTAGAACATGGCGGAGGGGGCCACCGGTCACTTGGCACCCTGTGGGCCAAATGCAACTTCCCATGGCCATCCGTGGTTTGCAGAATAATGGCCCCCTGAAGACATCCCTACCTCATCCCCAGAACCTGTGAACATGTGACCTTCCATGGCAGAAAGGATCTTGCAGGTGGGCTTGCGAGATAGGGAGATTATCCTGGATTATCCAGGTGGACCCAAAGTGATCATAAGGGTCCCTTCTAAAGGGGCAAGCTGGAAGGTCAGGGTCAGAAAAGAACATACACATGGTGCTAGAAGCATAGGGTGGGGTGCAGTGGGGCCCTGAGCCAAAGAATGAGGCAGCCTCTGAAATCTGGAAAAATCAAAGACAGTGTTCTTCCCTAGAGCTTCCAGAAGGAACGCGGGTCTGTCAACACCTTGACTTTAAACTAAGGAGACTAGGGGGCGCCTGGGTGGCTCAGTCGGTTAAGCATCTGGTTCTTGATTTCGGCTCAGTGATCTTGCGGTTCGTGGGTTCGAGCCCCGCGTTGGACTCTGTGCTGACAGCTCAGAGCCCAGGGCCCGCTTCGGATTCTGTGTCTCCCTGTCTGTCTGCCCCTCCCCCGCCTGCTCGCTCTCTCTCTCTCTCTCTCTCTCTCTCTCAAAAATGAATAAACATTAAAAAAATTAAACTAAGGAGACTGATTTGGGGAATCTGGGCTCCCATAACTGTACATTAATAAATCTGTGTGGTTTTAAGCCACATAGTTGGTGGTTATTTGTTACATCCTCCATGGGATGCTCGTACGTGGCCATGAGCTTCCTCCCCAGAAGCCTCGACTGGCTTCTTACCTGGGGGTCGCCTACCTAGCATCCCAAGAGGCAAAGGTTCAAGCCCTCTGCAACCTGAGGCTTGGGGTCTGTCACCAAATCACTTCTGCCGTGTTTTATGAGCCGACGCTAGTCCCCAGGCCCACCCGTATTCAAGGAGGAACTGTCTCCCCCCCGGGTGGAAGGGCCAACAGCTCACGTTGAGAAGGGGCAGGCTCTGCGGTCCCCAAACAATCCACGACAGGTGGCTTCGGGCAGGCAAAGGAGCAGGTGTCACCCACCAGGGCTCAGGAAGATAAAGTTCCAGCCTAAAGGTTTGCAGTAATGATGGTCAGGCCTGGCTGCGTGACAGAATCCTCTGGGACACCGGCCAGGGTTCTGTGAGAAAAGAAACCGCTGCACATGCTCCACGGCTACAACGAAATGAGGGGCGTAACCACGGCGAGGGAGGCAGGATCCGCATTAGGAAAACTGCTTCAGGAGATTTGCCAGCAGGGGGGCAGCCACCAATGACCTTGGGGGCTGGGAACCCCGCAGTAGGTGGCTCTTAGGGAGACACCAGAGACCCTCAGGCAAAACCCTGGCAGAACAGGAGGCCTCCTGGCAAGGAATCTAGGAACGGGTACAAGGATCATTTAAAGGGCGGCCGTGATGCGGGATGCCGATGAACAGTATCATTCTGGGGAGTTTTACGGGAAGCGCCCGGGCCCCGCCCAGGCCAACTCAGCCAGAACTTCTGGGGATGGAACCTCAGCCCCAGGACTGTTTAAGTGACTCCTGGAGACCTCCACGTGCAAGGTTGAGAACCACAGCTTAATACCTCCTGACGCTCCCCTGCCGGTGCACGTGACACCTGCTACTTGTCCATTTCCCCTACCGAGAAATCTGTCAGAGAGGAAGTGACTTTCCCGAGGTCGCGTGGAAGGCCTGACTTTTGCTCCCTTAAAACAAATGGACTCAGGGGCGCCTGGGTGGCTCGGTCGGCGAAGCGCCCGGTTCTTGATTTTGGCTCCGGTCGTGACCTCGCGGTTCGGGAGTTCGAGCCCCGCGTCAGGCTCTGTGCCATCAGCCTGGGATTCTCTCTCTCCCTCTCTCTCTGTCTCTCCCCTGCTCATGCTCGCTCTCTCAAAATACATAAATGGACTTTTAAAAAAGGAAAAATGAATAAAACACATGGGCACGGCTGCATGCCTGTGACGGCCCCCCAGCCTCCCGGCCATTGCTGAAGAGGTGTCTTGGATCCCGAGTATCGGCCCCACCTTGGACTCCACATCGTGACTCACGTCCGATGCCTCTGCTCCTGGTCTCACACTGCATCTCCCAGCGATGACAGGCTAAGACCAGGACCCCTGCTCTTGCTGACTGACCCTCCCCCATGGGCCACCTTTGCTTCTAGGTTCTCAAGAAATGAACGAGCAAGCATTGCAGCGAGATTCACTGCAATCCTTCTGGGACCACCTGCCCGGGGGTCTCTCTGATTATGTCTCTGCTTCGGTCTTCGCCTCGCCCCCTGTACATGTGACCCTATGCTCATCATATTAGCCAGAGTGACTCCTGGACCTCTCTGTTCAAAATCCCTCAATGGCCCCTCGCTTTGCTTAACAGCAGAAGCAAATTTATTCAGGGGGCCCGTAAGACCCTACAGAATGTGCTGGACTCTGGTCCCCATAACTTCTCTGCCTCATCTCTTCATCCCTCCCCATGCTTCCTCCAGCTGCACTGCCTTCTCTGCTGTTCCTCACCATGCCAGACATGCTCCTACCACAGGGACTTTGCACTGGCCATTCCCTCTGCCTCTGACTTCCTGCTTTTAAGTCTTCGCTCGAATTTCATACCCTCATAAGGGCCATCTTGATTTCAAATTGTGATTCCCTCCCCCCCCTCAGAAATCCCTTACCTCTACTCTCCTGTTTATTGTTTATTGGCTGTTAAAATGTAAGCTTTACAAGGTAGGGGCTCTTACTGAGCGTTGTTCATGGACATGTCCCAAGAGCCTGGACCAGTGCCCCCACACCACAGACATAAAATGCATATCGGTCGGAATGCCGTAACCCAGGGTGACTGACCCCTTGGAGTCTACCCTGAACTTGCTTATTGAAGCAATCACCCCGGCGGGAGTTACATCTGACCAGTGGTAATTGGAAGAGTATGACCCTGACTCCTAGACTTTTCCTTTCCATGTGGTCTCTGAGAAGACAATATTACCGCGAGGCAGGGGAAGTGATGGGCCGCCCAGCCACCGGCAGTATGCAGAAAGATGTCCAAGGGGGCAGGCAATCGGCCTGAGGTAGTTCTCGCTGGTAGTTCCCTCAGCTTTGGGGGCCAAGGCAGGGCTACCTCCTCTGGTGAGGCCCTGGACTCATAAACAAAGCAAGACCATTGCTTCCGAGGGGCCAAAGTCTTCCTTAAGAGATAGAGTATACGTCCAATGGGTCTCAACAACAACGACAAGAACAAGCCAGAAGGTTCTGCCCTCATTTCCATGCATCAAGAGTCTGTGATGAGCCTCCAGTTTCTCCCTATCCTCTGCCGAGCTCAGTTTGACTCCCTTAGCTTTCCAGAAGGAACAAAAAGAACATGCATGGTCCCCAGCCAACCTTTCCAGTTGACCCGCCAAGATAAAGGCCCTTGGTTCCACCAGAATTTCAATCTTCTCCCACAGCGGTGCTCTGTCCCCCTGGCCGGGACACCTGCTCTAGAGTCCCGTGGAGACCCCTGTCTCCGTCTTCTCTCCCCTGCTAAGGTGAGTACCCATGACTACCCCCTGCCACTGTCAGCAATGTCTATGCTCCATTTCCCTTGTCACCAATCCAAACCTGCTTGTCTGCCCCTTTGCTCCCCAGGACCCGGGGGAGCCGGGAGGACATAAATGACCCAAACCCCAAGGTCTTTTGCCTCTGTCTCAGACAAGAAGTTGGTTCCTTTCGGGGCGCCTGGCGGACTCAGTCGGAAGAACGTGCGACTCTTGATCTCGGGGTTGTGCGTTCCAGCCCGACATGGGGTGTAGAGATTACTTACCTAAATAAAAAACTTCAATAATAAAAAAGAATTTGGTTCCTTTTAACCTACGTCCACCCCTTGTCTGTTTTCTTCACCGAAAAGTCCCCCTTTAGGTGGTCTCTCCCCTGGGAACCCACTGCTCTATGAGGACATCCAGAGCCTTCCCCAGGCCAACTTTGGCCTGTGAAGAATGTCCCCAGTGTCTCCTGTGTGCACATATTGCAGAGGCTCTCTGGGGGGTGACGTTGGGTGCAACTTGGTCTCATTCGTCATCGAACACTGGGCTGGCAGCGGTGGCCGCCTCGATGGTCTCAACACCAATAGGCACCATGGTCCGTGTGGGCCCAAGATGGCGGAGGGGGGTGGTGTCCCACAGGACTGCCTGCCGTCAGGTACCGGGCAAATGAGGCAGATACACGAGGCCATCTCTAGGTCATTCCAACCTTGCCTCACACGTTGCCGAACGGTCCCATCACGTTTCTGCTTCCGTCTTCCTTACATTTGGGAAGCTCGAAGAGGAAGCAGGTGGCTAGCCTCCGAGTGGGTTCACAGAAGAGGCAACGGCAGAGCGACCTGCCTAAGGCACCCAGCCGGGCCGCGGTCTCAGCACAAAATCCCTCCCTGGGTTGGAGAGAGGAAAGAGCTCACAGAGGCATGGAGCTCATGTCTCCCCGGAGCGAGAGGTTCCAGAATTTCTACACAGGAAGGCCATCCGGCCTGAATATGCATGAGGTGGTCGAAGCCGAGTTTCCAGAGCTCTACCCACACGCCCAAGACCACGCGAGAGGCCCGTTTCAGAGACCGGAGGACGGGGCTTCCCCCGGCGAGGACGGCTGTTTGCTGCCCTTTCTGTGCAGCGTCTGATACGCTTCCTATCAGTACCACGTCGTCCTTGCACCTCAGGTCCAACGTCAAGCGAGCCGTCTTACTTCCCTGGGCCTGAGGCCACTTCTCCGCTCCCTTAGCCGTGCGTCCTGACATCCTGAAATCAGGCCTTGCCCGATTCCCCCCACTCGGACAGATTCTGGGTCCCTGGCCAAGTTCCGCACGGAAGAGGTTTCGGATGGGTACCCGGTGTCCGGCCTCGACCTCACCAATCCCTGTGGTCTTGGACCCTGTCTCCGTCCCTCCATCCATCCTTGAGGCATTCAACGAACACCTACAGTGCGCTAGGAATCGGGAACCCAGGTGGGACCTCCCACCCGACATCTGCGACGACATCCTCTCTACGAGCGCTTCCCCGATGGCACGTTGCAAATGTCAAACCCCTCTCCCCCAGCCCCACACTCCCTGACCCGTTCCCCGCCGCATCCCTCTCCATGGCAACCATCCCTGTGGCACATTCTACGGCTCCGACTTGCTACTTGCTGTTCTGCTGGGACATCAGTCCCACGAGAGTGGGGTTCCGGGTGTTTCATTTGGTGCCGTGTCCCTGCCGGGCTGGCCGAGGAGGCGCTCAGAGAACCGTTATGGACTAAAGCACGAAAGAAAGTCCACAGTCTGTTATGCACCGCCCCCCGGGCACTCTGTGTCTGTTATTTTGTTCCACTTTTTTCTCCACCCCGTCGTGGTCCTTCGAGAGAGGCAGTGCGGTCCTCTAATGTGCGTGAGGTCACTTTGCTCCCGAGCAACGGCCCAGATGTGAGCCCCGGCCCGCCTCCTCCTGATTTGCTGTAGTCCTGGGGACCACGTGGGGCCTCGTCATGAAGACAGGGAAGAGGAGAGGGCGACAGGCAGGAAGACACGGGAGCACCCACACGGATTCTGGCGTCTCCGGGTAGAACGTTCTGCGTTCTAGGACTAGAAAAGCATCGTGGCTGTTTGTGTCGTTTGATTTGTCCAGCCGACCCGACCGACATTTTAGCACAGCCCTCCTGTGATGTGGCCGCATCACGGGGCCACGAGGGGAATCTTCGAGGATTGGAGTGATTCCCCCCTGGGGGCCACACGTCACCAGCATCCCCATGTGGGGGCTTCTCGGAGCCGTCAGTAGACAAAAGATGAGCAAGGCACAGCGGTTGCTAGTCCGCCCGAGGGCAGGAGGAGAAAGCTACCCAGCAGATCGGCCCCCCTGAAGATCTTCTTACAAGGAAATGCGTGATTTATGAGGCATTTAGGACACAGCACGGAGGCCCCGTGTGTTCCCCTCCAGGGAAGCGGCTGTGGTCGGAAGCCGAGACGCGGGGCCTCGAATGGCTCTTCTTGTTTCTAAAAGAGGGACGGAAAGCCAATCTTAGGGTGAAAGGTGGCCTGGAAAACGCAGGAAGTGCAGTGTAACCCTCCTGTCGCAGAAATCGATGCCTCCAATTTCATGTTTGAGAGCCACCCCGACACGTAAACCTTAGGACCACGCGCAAGGAGTGTGGTGTTAAAAGTGAAGGACTTTTTGAGTCCACGGACCAGAGACATCACGTCGACCACTCCTGCGGACCCACTGTGCGCCGCTTTGAAATCCAACTCATCTCGGGGTGACAGAGCTCCCTCCTCCCCCCGGAGAGGCTCAGCGAGACCGTCCCATGTGGGACCGCACGGAGGATGGCCTGTTTATAGTCCTTCTGTGTGTCTGTTAACCCGCCATGCGGCCTGAGGGACATCCCTCACCCTTATTCTCTTGGGTTTCCCCTCTGTACAGTTACAGGGCCCGGCAAGTTAAATTCTCAGGACTGTTCAGCGGAAACATTCTTTATGCGCATGACGCTGCGGCTAAAATAGTACAGTTTTGGGGCGCCTGGGTGGCTCAGTGGGTTAAGCGTCCGACTTCGGCTCAGGTCGTGATCTTGCGGTCCGTGAGTTCGAGCCCCGCGTCGGGCTCTGTGCTGACAGCTCAGAGCCTGGAGCCTGTTCTGGATTCTGTGTCTCCCTCTCTCTCTGCCCCTCCCCCATTCATGCTCTGTCTCTCTCTGTCTCAAAAATAAATAAACGTTAAACAATTTTTAAATAAAATAGTACAGTTTTGAACTTCGCAGTAAACTGAGTGGGAGTCGTCTACCTTATCCAAGAGGTGAGCTTGGCTGATTTTTCGATACGTCCGAGGGGGACGGATATCGTGCATGCGGGGACGGAGGCAAAGACACTTGCTGAATTTCCACGCTTGTTCCTAGGACCTCTCTAGGTCTCGGGGGCCGGTAAGGCTTGGTCATTTGCAGGAGAGAAAGCAACTCTGTGGGAGCATGGGGACCGGCACAAATACTTAGGACACCGCTAAGGACCAGCGTTCCGTTTCTGGGGGTGCAGATGTGGCAAAAGCCAAGGTCCAAGTTCCGAGGTATCAGAAGCGAACCGCATCTGGGACCGAGGGGGCACGTTGGGCGGGTTGGCAGGTTGAGCTGCACGGGGAGCCCCAGGGTCATTTGTTTCTCCGTGTCCTTCCTCGGGACAAGAAACTCGGCTGCGGGAGCCCTGCTGCTGGTGTGCCTATTACCAGCGAGCTAATTGAGTTTGGCGGCCTTGAAGATCCATCAGGGGAGGTAATGTGATGATGTAATGCTGTGTTCCTGTCCCCTGGATTCCCTTCCTGCCATTACCGAGGCCTTATTTATGAGACCGGAAACAAACAAAACAAAACAAAACAAAACAGGAAACAGGATGGCCTTTGGATGTGGCTTGGACAAGGCTGGAGCAGAGCACAGCTTAGCTGCCCTTGGACTTCTCGTGCGTTTGAGATACGGGGGTTCAAGTCAAGCCCCAGTAGGCGGGTAGCCATACGCCCCCCCCCCCCAAACGCCACTCACCCCGGAAGACAGAGGCTCCAGCTTTGCTAAGCTGCTTTTTTTTTTTTTTTAATTTTTAACGTCTTGTATTTATTTTTGAGAGACAGAGAGACACAGAGCGCGAGCAGGGGAGGGGCAGAGAAAGAGGAAGACACGGAATCCGTAGCAGGCTCCAGGCTTCAAGCTGTCAGCGCAGAGCCAGACCTGGGGCTTGAACCCACAACCCGTGAGATCATGACCTGAGCTGAAGTCGGGCGCTCAACCGACGGGGCCACCCAGGCGCCCCTTTGCCAAGCTGCTTTAACAACGGCATCCGGGCCGGGTGGCCTTCAGATGCCCAGGCATCCGCTGCAGGGAGCAGAGAAGGGCTCAAGGACTAGGAAGAAACTCCCGGAAGAGTTCCAATATGGGAAACATCCATCACTTACCGCCGTATAATCCGGACCGGCCTGACAACCCACGTGTCCCCTCCAGCCATTCTCCTATGTTGCCAAGGGACTCGAGATTGAGATCAAACTCCGGCCCTTAGGAGCTGTGCAGCTTTTTGAAAGTCACTCGACTGCTGGGAAGTTCGGTTCCTCATACCCTCCTAAGGGCTACCTGAAGACACAGGAGAAAACGTGATAAGCACCTGCTACATACAGGGGCTCTGAGAAGCTACGACTGTTATTTCAGTCTGCTGGTGTCAGAAACCCTTCTTCTTTTTTTTAAGTTTATTTATTTATTGTTGGGGGGGAGGGGCAGAGAGAGGGAGAGAGGGAGAATCCCAAGCAGGCTCCATGCTGTCAGTACAGAGCCTGACGCGGGGCTCGAACTCACGGACCGCGAGATCATGACCCGAGCCGAAGTTGGACGCTTAACGGGCTGAGCCACCCTGGCGCCCCCATCCGAAACCCTTCTGATGAAATGGACAATGAAGTATAAACGTTTGTTACGAATTTTATCCTTCGCTCTCCAGATGCAGAGACCAGAGCCTCTGTGCTCGTCCCTTGGGACATCTCTTATCTTCCTGTTTTGCCCCTTAATGCCTGCACCCTAATTACCCTCTTTTTGCGTGGCCTCTCCTCTAGCGGGACACTCGGTGCGACTGCTTTTTTGCGTCGCAGCTCCTGGAGGTCCTCGTACATGTAAAACAGCCCGGAGATGCTCGGAAGTGTTTCCTGAGCGAATAAACGATGGTGGTATCCCTAGCCTCGCGCGTGCGCGCGCGCGCGCGCGCACACACACACACACACACACACACACACACACTATGGGATTATTGCAATACTTTTCCAAAGCCACTGCACAGCAATATTGTCTGCATTGTCTGAATCCCTCCTCGACAAAACGGGGGAGGACAACTCATTGAATTGGACGGTGAGAGCTGAGCATCAACACGTGGAAGATGAAAGTCCTGTTTGTGGAGAGCCCGGAAAGGAGGAGAGCTCGCCTCCGCGGCTAATGGAAGAGAAATTTCTGCGAAAGGAAAAAATATAAAAGGCAGCGTGGAACAAAAGGAAGATGAATCGCTTCCACCCTGAAAGGAACACAGTGAAACAATGGTGCTAAATGAGATACAATTCCTGACAAAGATCTTCTCTGTTCTCCCAGGGCTTTTCTTGTGCTGCGTGCACCAGGAGTTATGTTTTATCTTCCCCCAAAAAAGAGTCAGTGTACTTTATTTTAAGCGTGCTACCTCTCTCTGCCTCGCCTCCCCGCTTGCTGAGATTTAAGTCCCCTATTGTCGAGCTCTATCTCTGATCAGCCGCAAAGATCTGAAAAGATCTGAGTTTGCAAGAATAAAAAAAAAAAAAAAAAGCCTTCGGGTTTGACAGTGATAGATCCTGCCTGTCCCCTCGGGATGACATTCCCCACACTCTGAAGACCACAGATCCTCCTGATAACAAGCCATAGCTTCTGGCTGCCTGATGCCTTTGTGCAGAGGTCAGGCACCTGCAGGGGGGCGGGAAGGAATTGCCCGGCAAGCTGGAGCTACTTTTAGGGAGCACCGCGGGGGGCAGCGCCCTATCAGATGCAACAAGTTTGGGGTGAAGGGAATCTGGACATACGGTCCTTGGACTCAGGGATGCCGTAAGAGAAAACAGGGTCCGAAAGGCAAAAATGGTCCTTTACGCTTGAACCTCCATCCCTGCTCAGCTACCTTCAAGAAGTGCGGCATTGCCTCCCTAAACCTCAGTTTCCCCGTCTCTAAAATGGGATGGCGGGTGGGGCACCCGGGTGGCTCAGTCAGTTAAGCCTCCGACTCGGGCTCAGGTCACGATCTCAGGGTTCGTGGGTTGGAGCCCCGTGTCCGGCTCAGCGCTGACAGTGGGGAGCCCGCGTGGGATTCTCTCTCTCTATCTCCCTTTCGGCCCCTCCCCAACTTGTGGCTTCTCTTTCTCCCAAAAACTAAAGAATAAATAAATAATTAAATAAACAAATGCCTTCCAGACGGGTAGGCGAGTGTCCCTTGCAAAAAAAAAACTCTGTTGGGAGTGAGGTCACGCATGCGGGGGCCCTCAGGTGCCACCCCGCACGCGTCGCTGTCGCGAAGGTCTGGAAAGGCACCACGTGTGGTGATGATTTTCACAGACTGCGAGATTTGTTTCTTTATACCCTTAGCGTTACTTGGCACACTTCGTGATTAATGCCTTTTGATCTTTAATGAATGAACAATTAGAACACAATTAGGCAAAGGGAATTCCATTACTCTTCTGATTAAAAGCCCGGTACCCAAAGGATGAAGTCCAAACTTAGCAGTGGCTCCCTGTCTGGCCCCGGGGCAAGCTCTGAGGAACCCCCACGCCCCCCCAAGCGCCCACCCAGGTTACGCATGCCCGCTGCTCCCCGCACCTGAACTTGCTTTGCATCTGTAAGGCTCGATGGTGTGGGTGGGTTGGAGGCCTCCCGTTCACTCTTCGCGGCCAAGTCAAGTGCTCCGTCCCCAGCGAAGGCTTCCCTGAGCCGCCCCAAAGGACTGAGCTTCTGCCTCCTTTGGGCTCATGGCGTGTTTCACAGCTGTGGTTCTCAAAGTGTGTTCCCTGGACCGGCAGCACTTGCATCGGCAGGGACCTTGCTAGAGATGCAAATTCTTAGGCTACTGAATCTGAAACTCTTGGAGGGGAGGAGCCCAGCTTCCTGTGTTTGAATGAACCTTCCCGGAGCTTCTGACACAAGCTCAAATCGAAGAGCTATCGCTCTGAGCAAACCCTACTATAACACGTCTCAGACTGGGTTACGGTCACTTGCCTAAACCGTCCTCCAAGAGTTAACACTTAGCCAAACTTTTTTTTTTTCCTGTGTCTTAATTTCCCTCATCTGTAAAAGGATTCCTGGCAGGAAGGCGTAAAAATTAGAAATAACGAATGTCCGGGGCGCCTGGGTGGCTCCGTCGGTTGAGCGTCCGACTTCGGCTCGGGTCATGATCCCGTGGTTCGTGGGTTTGAGCCTCGCGTCGGGCTCTGTGCTGACAGCTCGGAGCCTGGAGCCTGCTTTGGATTCTGTGTCTCCCTCTCTCTCTGCCCCTCCCCTGCTCACGATCTCTCTCTCTCTCAAAAATAAATAAACATTAAAAAAATTAAAAAACAAACAAAAAAGGAATAACGAATGTCCGCTGTGACATATAGTCTACATAACACGACTCTCCTCCTGACCCCTCCACCCCCAACTCCCAAATGTTTGTTTGTGATGGCCTAGCATGTGGGTCGTTATTGAAAATGCCCCCCTGCCTTGCGAACCATGAACATTTTTGCAATAAATGAGTGAGTGGGGCACATTCGAAATGGAGTCAAGGGACCAGGCCGACTGACACAGGGCTGTGTTGGCAAAGCCACAGAAGATGATGAGGTAGGGAGGGGGCTAATCCTAGAAGGGTTTGAAAGTTTTGCTGGAAAATCTGGACTTGACTCCACAGCCCGTAGGGAATCGTGAGTCCCTAGAAAACCAGAAGTGTGTCTCATTACCTGAACACATTTACTGAGCACGCGGACTGATCCAGACATCAAACAAAGCTAAATTCAGAGCGTGCGTGCATCTAAGGACACCGGCGTTGGGGAGGGGACAGGAGTTGGCCGTGTACGTAAAGCAGAGATGACATGGGACAGGAGTGATGAGTGCCACGCGGGAGAAGCAGGCATCCAGGCCAAAAGGAGTGCGAAGAGATTACAACTTTTCACTGGGGAAAACAGGAGTATCTTAGGGAGCCCAGTGTCACAGCCGGATATGGGCGGACAGTCAGTGTAGGGACGGCCGACGTGGAATTAGGGAGGCAGAGAGAGACTGGCTGGGTCAGTGTGGTCACTCATTTTTGCCTCCTCCACAATGCTGAGCGGAATGCGTCTCACGGCTGGCGTTTAACAAACATAATCTGTTGTGTGATTACTGGACATCCTTAAGCAGGGGAATGACCGGGAAACCACAGATATTTAATACACAAATTTCTCACCAACCCAAAATACTACTCAGTCTACAGGGAGTGCTATAGGTTGGCCCACCAAGTGGCCAAAGAAAGAATGGTCGGCGTGTGGGATGTGAGTAGTTTATCGTGGCCAGAGAGTCCATAAAGGAGCCATAAAGTAGGCGAATCCAGCCCATGCGTGAGGTTACACCACGTCAAGGATTTCATCCGAGAAGCATCCTAGAAGGGAGCCTTGGGAGAGTGTCTCACCAGGGGCGTGTGATCAGACCTGCATTTTAGGAACATCACACGCCTGGCTTGTAAAGAGGGGGATCCGTAGTGTGGGGTCCCCTTCCTCTTTGTTCCCATAGTAACTACATATCACTCCTTCCGTCACCACAAGCTTCTCGGGGGATGGGGAGGTTGTGATGATTTGCAGATTGTCCCTTGAGGTCACGGAGTTGATCTCACTCATTCGTAGGTCCAAGCGGTGGCCAACTGGAAAGCACTTGTTATGACAGTAGTTAGCATAACCTCCCCTCTTGTAGGGAGGAGAAAGAAAGACACAATTTCTGTGATTCGGGCAAGAATTAACAACGGCCTGAGCGAGGATGGCATTTGGAAAGGATGGGCCATGGACGACATGTCAAATTCACCAAAGTGGTGACCTATATATAAAGGGCTTTGTGACGAAGGGCGAAGGGGAGGAAGGGATCGGGATTTGGGATGACTTAGGCAAAGCAGCCAGTGACACGTGGCCCTTTGGAAACAGAGGAGGAGAATTTTTGAGAAGCACCACCCCAGTCCTGCTTTCGATGCGTTGTGTTGAATAAACCAATGGGATCTTGAAGTCAAGATGTCTAAAAATGGGTTGGGCTTGGAAGGCTCAGCTAAGTTATCTACTGAGTCCCAAATCCACAGTGACACATGGAGACGAGGAAAGACACGAAATCACCCACATTGTGTCTGACATTAGGCATCATCTACCTTCCTGATTTGTGACATCTGGATGATTAGCGAGTGGTATCACAACGGTGTTCTAATTTTCATTTATTTCATCGCTGGTGAGTTTGAGCAATCATTCATATGCTCGACGCTCACCAGGACTTCCTCCTCTGTGAATTGTCTTGGGATACCTGTGGCCCAGTTTTCTCTTGGTTTTCCTTATCTTTGTGTGTCGGTATGATGGATCTCTTTGTATATTCCAGAGATTATTCCCTTGACTCTTTTAGGCTTTGGAAGTATCTTCCCCCAGTCTTAAAGGGGAAGAGATACATTAACCCGGCCCCAGAAATACCGTGGAAGAAGCATAGTTTCAAAGTAAGATGATGAGTTGGATACTGGAAAGGGGGAGTGAGGAGGGAAGGATTTGGATGGGCTGACCTGGAGGGGGAGACGTGCCCCTAGGCACGCCCAAGAGGGCACATTCTCAGCAAAGACCGGGCATGGTGGTGGGTGGCGTGAGGGGCACATGGGAGCAGGAGGTGAATAAGGAAATGAATAAGATATTTGTGGTAACAAAAAGCTAGGAGTGGGCGAGGGGGTTGATCATTCCAGAGCCCACAGGGCAGCAAATGCCGCCTGTCCAAGGACTTGGCCTTCATCCAGCGGTGGCTGACATCAGGGACAGATGCCTTCATTTATTTCTCTAATTTTTTTTAATGTTTCTATTTATTTTTGAGACAGAGAGAGACAGAGCATGAGCAGGGGAGGGGCAGAGGGAGAGGGAGACACAGAATCTGAAGCAGGCTCCAGGCTCCGAGCGGTCAGCACAGAGCCCGACGCGGGGCTCGAACTCACGAACGTTGAGATCGTGACCTGAGCCAAGGTCGGACGCTTAGCCGACTGGGCCACCCAGGCGCCCCAAGCCTCCAACTCTTGATTTCGGCTTAGGTCGTGATCTCACAGTTCATGGGATCAAGCCCCATGTCAGGCCCTGTGCTGACAGTGCAGCGCTTGCTTGGGATTCCCTCTCCCTCTCCCTCTCCCTCTCCCTGCCCTCCCCCCTGCTTGTTCAACACTCTCTCTCTCAAAATAAATAAGTAAGCATTAAAAAAAATGGTGAAGAAGGTACATTTATTTTATGTTTTTCACCAAAATTTGCCAAAAAAAAAAAAGCAAACTGGGGTCTGAGGAGGTTAAATAACTCAACGTGACATCATCAATCAGCAGATAGGTTCAGATCAGCATCTATGTCCCCTGAGGGCCGGCCCAGCGTTCTTCCCATGATGTACGCTATGCGATTTATACGTGAGAACTTTCCACCTCTTTTGCCTGGGGCAGTGTAAATTTGGAGGAATCGAGAGCTGGCTTTGAGATAACAAATACTTACGTCGATTCCAAATATTTCTCTTTTTAATCCTTCCTGCACAGCACCGACGCTGCTAATCAATCGTGAAAACACATCTCGAGGATTTGCTGGATTATTTGTGCAAGGCAGCCGGGTGTGTTTCCACTTATCAGTAAGCAAACAGGTACCGGAATGGAAAGGTGCAAGGAGGGATTGGAGGCCCCCGGGCCTGGCCTCCGTCCACGTCTGCGATTTCGAATGACAAACCAATGGCACGTGGGAATTAAGCAGCTGGGGGAGCTCTGCGCTCCCTCCACCAGAGCAGAAGATACGAATGCGGCAGACCCGCCAGCACAAAGTACGCTCAGCGAGTACATCGGGCCCACGCGGGAGACCTCCAGACAGGAAAACTCCAGGTGGCTGCTACCCAGGAGGCAAGAGCTCCGAAGAGGCTGCTTCCCAGCTGTTCCGTCTGCTACCCTTAGCCGAGTCGGCAAGTCCTGAGCATCCTTGGAGAAGCAGGTCTCTCATTTGGTGCCTTTGAAAGGTCTTATCATTTCAATTAGCTTTCTCCCGGGATCAGATAAGAAAACGTTCACTGAGGACATCCCACCGACAGAGAGAGAGAGAGAAGACCTTAGAAGACTCATTGCGTCAGGGCTATCGTGACAGAAATCCTGTAAGCTGGGGGGGCTTTCGCAACGGACGGATGCTTCTCGCAGCTCTGGAGGCTGGAAGTCCAAGATCAAGGCGCTGGCGGGTTTGGTTTCCCCCGAGGCCCCTGGCTTGCGGGTGGCCAGTCTCCCCCCTGAATCTTCACATGGCTTTTCCTTTGTGCACACACAGGGAGAAAGCACACTGGCTTCCATTCCCCTTCTTATAAGGAAAGGAAAGCAGTCCTGTTGGATTAGGGCTCCCCCCCTCATGACCTCGTTGAACCCTAATTACCTCCTTAAAGGCCCCCTTTCCAGCTACAGTCACACTGGGGGCTAGAGGTCCAACATCTAAATCTTGTGGGAACAGAATTCCGTCCACAACACTCACTTTGGGGCCTTCCTTCCCTACCGTTCTCTGCATATGCCTCACAGGCATATATGAGGCAGCTATATTGCCCTGAACCAATTAGACCACATCCCAGGGTTCATGTCTTCCGATCACGGGGCCTAGGGGTGCGGAACGTCAGATCTACGTCAGATCTACGTCAGATCAAACAGCAGGTGCAGGACAGCTATAAGCCCAGCAGAATTTGCAGTAGCCTGAACCCCTAAAGAGAGGAGGGTCGTCCAGAGCCGCCGCTGGAGATGCCGGGCCATGAACGAGCCCGTCGATTCAGAGCGCTTATCTACAGCGCTCACCTCCAGGGAAAAGTACGCAGAGGGCTCTTTTGGCCTATTTGGTGACCCGTAGGCCCCGATGTTCCAATGACGAGAGGATCCATCATCATTGTAGTACGTACACATACTACATAGAATATAGGCATCAAGGTCAACAGTGTATAGAGACGGCTCCCAGGGGCCGCCTGGGTGGCGCAGTCGGTTAAGCGTCCGACTTCAGCCAGGTCACGATCTCGCGGTCCGTGAGTTCGAGCCCCGCG
Organism: Herpailurus yagouaroundi; assembly: GCF_014898765.1. Lineage (NCBI taxonomy): Eukaryota > Metazoa > Chordata > Mammalia > Carnivora > Felidae > Herpailurus > Herpailurus yagouaroundi. The sequence continues at coordinate 11,671,769 of NW_024412447.1, read as the reverse complement.
TCAGGCTCTGGGCTGATGGCTCGGAGCCTGGAGCCTGTTCCCGATTCTGTGTCTCCCTCTCTCTCTGCCCCTCCCCCGTTCATGCTCTGTCTCTCTCTGTCACAAAAATAAATAAACGTTGAAAAAAATATATAAAAAAAAAAAGAGACGGCTCCCAAATGTTTGAAAGGACAGAAAAAATTGTAGTCAGGGAGACCGAGGGCAGGACATTCAAAACCTTTACCGTCACCAGATGAATCAAGCCATCTGATGTCTTTCTCACCTCCCCTCCTCTGCCAGCTTTGGGTCTGATTGACTGGCGTCGCGGGAGATTGACGGCGGCCCTGAACTGTTGGTAGAGAGCGTTGATCAGGGTGTACACACAGTGCTTCTTCCTAAGGGCCGTGGAGGAACTTTTGGTTACCTGTCGGCCAGCCTCTCCCCTTGCACACACACATCGACACGCACACAGATGCACACGCGCACCCAAGTGCACGCACTTCCTCCCCTAGGCGCGCTAGAACCTGAGGCGGTAGGACCATCGACCAGAACGGATCCCCCCTGGCCGCCCCCGCCCCCCCCCCCGCCGCCTTGTCCTTGAAAGTGCTTTGGGACTGTTATTCGGAATCATGCCTGAAACGAAACCTCAAGACTTTTGTCTGAAACTTTGGAGTTTGGGGCTTTAATGGGCTCCACGTATCCGCACGGTAACTCGCTGCCCCGTTCAACCAATAGTTACCAAATGCTGGCACTGGGGACGCAGAGATAAATAAGGCAGAGTCCTGGCTCCTGGCTCGTGGTCAAGTGCAGGATACAGTCGCGCAAACACACAACAGGAAATGCTGAGAGACCCGGATGTTGAGGGCAAGGAGGGGATGAGCTGGGTCTTGAGCGAGGAACAGGATTTTTTCAGGGGGAGGGGGGAGGCCATTAAGACAAGGAGCAGAATGTACGCAAAGGCACTGAGCGTGGGGAAGGTGGGGAGGGTGTGAGGGCTGGGTGCCTGCGTCTGCAGAGGGGAGTCAGGGAGCAGAGCTGGAGGGTGGAGGGAGGGTCCAGATCACAAGACCCTGCCGGTGGCCCTGCTGTGGCATCCAGGTCCTGACTCACAGGCAGTGGGAAGGCCGGGGAAGTCATCCAGCAGAGAATAATCCATCGGGGGGGGGGGGGGGCGGGCTCAATCTTGATCTAGAGCTAGATTTTAAGCATTACCTCTGCTTCCGTTAAGAGGAATGGAAAACGCTCGGGGGTGATTGCAAGAGCCCAGCCGGATCAGGATGAGGGTCTGGACAGAGACAATACCAGAGAGAAAGAGAAAACCAGCATGATTCTAGAGATTTCACAGGCAGACACCATAGGACGTGGGGACTGAGTAGAGAAGCTGGGATGGCAAAAGGGGCTTGACTCTGCAGTAGGACCCACGGACACGGGCAGGAGGGCGTGGGAGATGCCCGGTGACACATCCAGCCGATGTTGACTTATACAAAATGTCAGTTTCACATGGTTCGACCTAATCATAAAAAAGCAAGGCCATTCCAACATACGCCCTTCTGGAAAAGGCAAAGCTATGGAAGCGATAAAAAGATCAGCGGTTCCCAGGGGTCAGGGAGGAGTTAGTTAGGGGTGAACTGTCAGAGCAGAGAGGATTTTTAGGGCAGCGAAACTACTCCATATGTTTCTCTGATGATGGATACATGACATTACCCATTTGTCCAAACCCATACAACGCATAACCCCGAGTGAACCCTCCAGTCAGCTATGGACTTGGGGTGATAATGATGTGTCAATGTAGGTTCATCGATTAAGACAAATGTACCAACTCTGGTGCGGGGGGCGGGAGGGGTGCAGATGTCAGCGGGGCAGGGAGCTGTCCATGCGTGTGCACAGAGCATACATGGGAAATCTCCGTCCCTTCAGCCCAATCTTGCTGTGAACTGAAAACTGCTGTGAAAAAATATATATTAATAAAAAAAAAAAAAAAAAAAAGAAGAAGTAAGACCGAGACTCGAGTCCAACTCGGCGGCAAAATCCGAGTATCTTCCTTCCCGCGATGTTGCTCAAGACTGAACATCTTCCAAAGCACTTCCAACATCGGGAAACCAGTCTGCTGGCTCTCTTTCAATAGTCACTTGAGACGTTAGCCCTCAACAGGTGTATCTTGGAAAGAACAATGCAGTGAGGGGAGGGAAGCCTCGCTGAGGGAAAGAAAACAAAAAGGATCAGAAGCCAGTCTCAGTTGACAAACTCCGCAACGACGCAAACATACCGGGCGCAGAATCACTGGACCTTCCTCGTGCCTACCTCCGCCCGTCCCCCCGTTGGTTCCCCGGTATGGTTTCCTCCCCTGCCTCGGCTTCAACCTGACCTTGCCTTTTCTAGACTCGCTCGTGCTTCGTGAGCTCACGCCCTGACCCATCACCACACACACAGAATTCAGGGGGTCAACTCTACCCAAGACACAACCAAGCCACTTACAGATACGATGGGGGGGTGAACGGTACCCACAGCGACCAAAAGACGGAAGCCTGAAATAGGGACGGGAAGGAGAAAGCAATGAGCCAGGGGCAGAGCCCTGATCCTTTATTCTTTACCCTTTTGCTTCCCTGAAATGATCCCCACAGACGCCCTCAGTTTCTGCCTATACTTCACTTCGTTCGGTCTTCCACCTGTGCTGTGATTCTGTTTCCAAAGCTTCTATCCCCAGCGACACCTGGACAGGCGCTTTTACAGGGATGCCACCTGGGGCGGGGGTGGGGGAGGATTCTCCCCTGCTGATCTGCAGACTGGCTTCCCTTCCCCCCCATTTCCGCCCCCCCCTGAGCCAACAGACCACTCCCAACACGGCTGGCTATGTCCCCAGCCCGAGCAGTCCCCTCCGTGATGCGGGAGGCACAAGGGGCTGCATGGAGTCTGTCTCCTCTTTCCCTCGGGGACGGGAAAGGAGCCCAGCCATGGCCAGAGCAGGAGTCACTGGGCAGGCCGACAGGCTCACGGCCACCAGCTCCAGCCCTAGGGTCTGCCAGTGAGCAGAAAGCAAAAGGGAGGGAGCCCACAGATGGCCAAGTCTCTTGACCCCCACTTGGGGGGAGGAGCGCTCAGGCTCAGCCCAGACTTGAACCTGAGCCACGGCGGCCATCCGGTCTGCCCTGGAGGCATTGGGTGCGTGCTGTGGGGCCTCGTGCCGGTCAGAACGCGTACACAGGTGTGATGGCGCGGCTAGACCTTGCCCTTGAGTGAAGGATGTAATGACTCAGCTCAATAAAAAAAAAAAAAAAAAAACAGTAGTTTTGGAAGCTATGTCGTTCTTACTGACTAGAACACAGTTTGAGGGCATTGCTTGCTAGTTTTGTCCTCACAGCCCAGAACGGGGGGAGAAACTCACCTATTTAGAAAAGGAGAAGAAAGTCAGGCCAAGGACCAGCGCAGGTGTTGAAGGGACCCTGGGTCCCAGTCTGACACCTGAATGTGTCAACGGCTCCGTGGGACCCGTGCCAGCCCCCTCCGTCTCTCGGTTTCTTCCTCTGATAATTCCTGCCCTTTCCATCTCCGGAGGGTGCAAGAAAGACCCAGGGCCAGCATGGACGTGGAAACGTTTCAAAAAGGCGAGGTCCTACCCGAGGGCGTGGTGTTCAGCTCCCCCAACGACCTCACCCCGCGCAGGGGCCTTGGAGGGCTGAACGATGAGGTAAGGGGCTCAGAAAGCCCTTGCAAATTCGAAACCGCGAACTAGATGGAGAATTATAGAAGCGAGGCCTGATTATCTGTGGGGTTCCGATAACAACACCATTTTGCCACCTGCCGCCCGGACATTTCTGTCACCGCATGACTTTGCGAGGACGTGAACTTGGCATGCTGGGGTTTGCCCAGCTGTAAAATGAGATACCTCCGGGAATGGCAAACACCACCGGCTCGCGTGGGTCCACGGGGATGTTTAGCTTGGAGATGAGATGTTCAGGGGCAGAGTCACGGGCTTCGGGGAGGATGTGAAGAGAGTTGGCTCGGAGGATGGACGCCGGTCCGGGGCAGGTCTTAAAGGACGCAGATTGGGCTATGGGCGACACTTCCCAACACCCAGGGACCTCCGGAAACGCCTCTGCCTTTGACTACGTCGCCACCTTCGACCTCTGCCCGCCAGCCTGCGAGATCAGTTTTCCTATTACGCCCATTTCACAGATGAGGAAACCGAGTCTTAGGGGCTTACGTTCACGGTCACACGGCTTTGAACGTGAAGCAAACAGGATTTATTGGCACGTCAATCTGCCACCACCACAAAGCCCACGCTTTTACGGGGATGTCCAGATCAGCGATCTACGTAACACCCGAGCCGAGGTTGTTGAGGACGTTCCCCTGCGGGGTCACAAACTGGACCTGCAAGCCTGAGCCAGAGCAGCCCTGTGAGGGGGACACTGCAGAAGTGTGCAGGGGGATGCCACGTTAAGACCACTGGCGGAGAGCGCAGATCAGATCCCAGGCCCTGTTCTGGAGCTGAGGCTCAGCAGATCCAGGGACGGGCTGTGGACCAGCATTTCTGGAACGTGTCCCCAGGAACTGGCCGGTACCTCGCTGAGAACCACGAGCCCCAGAGCCCGCCCGACGCGGAATGCGCAATCCTGCTCGTCGTTTCCGCCTGGTGGGACAGGTTGGCCGTGGTTCAGTTCGGAGGGACCCCTGCTCTTTAAAGATGTGGCCAGTCTCGGATCTTCCTCGTCTCCGTCAGATCGGCCTTGGAGTCTTGTCCTGAGGAAGTCAGGAGAATGTCAGGCAGTGAGAGGAGGAGGCACCGAGGTGTGGTTTCGAGAAGGCTAAGGAGAGAGAGAGAGAGAGAGAGAGAGAGGGAGAGAGAGAGAGGGAGCGCATGCTGGAACATGGGGTCTTTCCAGCGCTTTGACCTCTTGGAAGAGAAAGGAGTTTCTTTGAAATGATTCTTGATGGTGGGAGCCGTGTGGGTCCGAATGATGCGGACGATGGCTTTAGCCTCCTATGCAGCTTTATAAACCTCCGGTCCCAGGCGCTCAGGCCTTAAGCGACACCTGGACAGGCACCGACGGCTGCTTACTTAGCACGACCAGAGACAAAACACCTAAAATTGGGGCGCCCGGGTGGCTCCGTCGGTTAAGCATCCGACTCTTGATTTCGGCTCCGGTCATGATCTCACGGTCCGTGGCATCGAGCCCCGCGTCAGTCTTGGCGCCGACAGTCTGGAGCTTGCTTGGGATTCTGTCTCTTTTTCTCTCTCTCCCTCTCTCTGCCCCTCCCCGACTCGAGCTGTCTGCCCCTGTCTCAAAATAAAGACACATGAAAGAGAAACCTAGAATAACTCCAGAAGGCACAAAGGTCATCTTCAACCGGCGTTCAGACCAGCCAGGGTCCAGCTGGAAGCTGCCTGGCCCCACCCCAGAGGCTAACACCCGAACCCCACCCCCTGCCCATGGCAGCAGGCTTCATCTTCAGATGTGTCCCTGCCTTCTCCTGTCCTTACTACAATTTTTTTTAAATGTTTATTTATTTTTGAGAGACAGAGAGAGACAGAGCACAAGCAGGGGAGGGGCAGAGAGAGAGGGAGACACAGAATCCAAAGCAGGCTCCGGGCTCCGAGCTATCAGCACAGAGCCCGACAGGGGACTCGAACTCACAAACCGAGAGATCATGACCTGAGACAAAGTTGGATGCTCAACCGACTGGGCCACCCAGGCGCCCCTCCCGTCCTTAGTATTCGGAGCCAGGCATGGCTTGTGGCCCGCCCCCTGCAAAGACTTCCCCCATCTGTCTCGCTACGGGAAATTTCTCCACTGGGCTCCCCGTCTGCCCCACCGCTAATCATGGGCTGCGAGAACACAAGCCAGGACTGTGTCTGGAAGCCTTGCCTTGTCTTCCTGATTATGTTTTAAGACCCTTAAAGCCCAGGACGAAGGAGCAGCTTTTGCTGCTGCCATACCTCCCAGACCTAGGGGGATCACAGGAATTACCCGGGACTTTGGAAACAGATGCGCGTTCCCCAGCCCAGACCTGATGTGTCAGAATCCCAGGGGTAGAAGCCAGGAGTCTATTTTTTAAAAAGTTCCCTGGGTGATTCTGCTGAATAGTCATCACAGGGAACCACTACGGCCCTCCAGCATCTCTTTAGCACAGTGCGGGACACCTGGACTGTTCTTAGACTATTTGTTGTCTAACGATTGTTGGATCAATCCAAGCAGCAACGCGCATTTCCCCGGGCCGGTCACACCTGCCTTGGATTTGGAAACGCAGTGCTGTCTGGCAAGGCTCTGGAAACCCAGGAGAGCTGGCCCATGCTGTGAACGTCCCCCCCCCAGGCCCCCCGTCCAAACCCCGGGCAGTGTGCTTAGTGCACACGGGCTGTCCCACATGAGCTTCTGCTCGCCTGTTCTCTTGGTGGCCTTGGCTGCGGGTGGGGTGGGGGGCGGTCTTCCCCAGATTATTCCCATCAATGGCTGGGCGACAGTCTGCTCACCGTGGGGCTCCCACTGCCACTCCAGGACCAGCCGCATGACTCAGCACCCGGGGTTGCTGTTGGATGGGCCTGCCACTCGCTCTCAGCAGCCATCCCGGCAAAGTCAGCTCCGGCTTTCTCTGCCTTGCATGCTAAGTCAAGGGTATCTGCTCCATATGGCAATGCATAATTTACAACACAATTTACTTCCTGCTTATATAGCCTATTCTGTACAAAGCTTCCATTTGCATATTTATTAATTTACAAAATTAATGCCATTTTCTTAGTCCCTTACAGGATGTGTGGCTGGTCCCTGTCTTTGAATTAATTTTAATCTAAGGTGGAAACATTTGTTAAGGGAGTTGGCTCAGGCCAAAGTAATCAAATGCACGGTAATCAAATGTTGGTAAGATGAAAAGAGAGGGCAAACATTTACCGAGAGCCTACCTCTTGCTCGGCTCCAAGAAATTAATGGCGCAGAATGTAAGTCTCCAGAAACATTCCTGTAATGACGTATTGTTGCTGTTTCATAAACAAGGAAACTGAGAGAGAGAGTAAGTTGCTGGCCCGCCTAAGTGGCGGAGGCTTAGACGCCCACGAAAGTCGAGAAGCAGGGTTTCCATCTGAGAAGGGCCCTCCCTCTGAAAAATTATCCCCCCCACCGAGGGTCCTCGACACTGCAAATATGTCAACACTCACAGGTATTCCTGCCACATAACCTGACCTTTGAGATGAACAGGGGTGGAAGGTACCCATTAAGAATCTTACCCTACCATTGTTGCCAGCCTTGGAGCAGATCAACTCAAGGAAACAAATGCTTTGGTCAACGTTCTCACTGGGTGGCACTGGAAGGCTTCAACAGGAAGCCAAGCTACTACGCACGAACCAAAAAAACCCCTACCCTAACCCTTCCCGTCACCCAAGTCACCAACGCAGACCTTCGCCTCTCCATCACCTGTCTGAAGATACGGTTCTCCGATGTTCCTCTCCTCCTCTCTTCCTCCTTGCTCCCTCGGGCTGTGCCAATATGGTCTTCGCCCCCCTCCTTCGCCACAACAATGGCGGGCTCTATCTCACCTACCTTGGTGTATTGTGCCATATACCTATTCCTCACAGCTCGGGAATTGTGTCTCCTATTCCTTCAACCCTCAGCATCAACACTCAACGGGTTATAAAATAGTATCAGGTCCTTCCAACTACGCTTCTGAAATCTACCTCCAAAACAACTTCCAAAATTTCCCCTGGTTTTATCCCTCCCCATCTGCCCCAAGTAAGTCCTCTGCAGTCTCTTAGGGAAGGGAAACTCTTTTGTCTCCAGTCCTTCGTTTACTCTCCACGCCAACATCAGTAATGTTTCTGAGACACAGCTCTGATCCCATGGACCATTTTGCTTACCATTTTCTCTGACGGCTCCCCAGTACCCTTGGATGGATGCCATCACCTCTGGATTACGGAGTGGAATTCACACTCCCTGAAGGCAAGGAGTGAGTCTGCTGTTCACAGGTCTATAGCCACCCCCAGAGCAGTGTTTATAGCTGATGCTCCAAAAATACGTGTTAAGAAAATGAATAGGAGGCCCGCCATTTTGTGAAAGCCATCTAATTCTTGCTTTGTCTTCCAAAGCTCCTGCCTTAGACCTCGAGATTCAACCATCTCTAACACCAGCACATCATGGCTTGGTCCTTGTCACAACTCCTAACTTTTGTACATGCTGTTCCCACGTGGTTGGATGTATTTCCCCTACAATCCACTTGGCACACTCCTCCTTCACACTCAAAACTCGATTCTGACTTTACCACCTGCGAGGAATTTTCCTTCGTGCCCTCATGACAATGAGCGAATCTTTCCTCCATGGAACCATCCTCCTGTTCGCTTCCAGGATAAAGAGAGGGGAAAAAAAATCATATTAGCAAACTAAGAATCAGTATCGAGAACACGCAACCATGAAGCATGGCGTTAAGTCTTAGGCATCAGCAAAGCCACGAGGTAAACTACATCCGTGTCTCTGTCACTGGATGTTTCTGCCCCAAAACAAAGACCCAAGGCTCAATGACCACTTTGGTCTCCTGCCTCCAGAATTGCAATTCTGGCCCTCAAAACATGCTGAGCTTCCTTGACTAACTCTATGGCAATACTTTTTTGCCTTTGACCCAAGCCAAGGACGATGAGGTCTTGAGCTCCCCCTAGAGGCCAGTAGTGGTAGCGAGGAAGGGAAAGCAGCCAGACCCTGCAGGCCAATATAAAGGACAGTTATGACATCATTCCTTGGCAGGAGGAAAGCTGAGATGCCTGAGGACACCCGAGAAGTGAAGGAAGTGCTCCCAGGAGCACCAGCCCAACAGCCTGTTCACAGCTCATTCTGTAGGCACAAGGCTGTCATAGAGAGATCTAGCAAAGCAAGCCTCTAGAGCTGGGAACTGTGGATTTCATCCTCAGGAGACACTGGAGGAACAGAGCAAGGAAACTGCCCTCCTCCTGCCATCACGTGCAGCACATTTTTAACCCATAAATCTTAATTTAAACACTTGCTGCTTTTAACCCCCACAATAAACCTGAAGGCCAGGCGTTCCTCTTCTCATGTGGCAGGGACGAAAATCAAAGCTCCCAGTTCATATTAAAAATAAGGGTGATCTTGGGGCACCTGGGTGGCTCAGTCGGTTAAGCGTCCGACTTCGGCTCAGGTCATGATCTCACGGTTCGTGGGTTCGAGCCCCGCGTCGGGCTCTGTGCTGACGGCTCAGAGCCTGGAGCCTGCTTCGGATTCGGTGTCCCCACCCCCCCCACCCCTCCCCTGCTCACATGCTATTTCTCTCTCTCTCAAAGATAAATAAACATTTTTAAAAATTAAAAAAGAAAACAAGGGTGATCTTGAAATTGTTTAACTCCAAAAGCCTACACTGTTTGAATTTGCCGCGCTGCCTTCGAGGGAAGAGAAGTCTGGGGGGCAGTTTCCACTGAGCGTGGTCTGGTGTCCGTTTGATGATCCGACATGAATGCTCCCATTGCCTTCCCTGCCAAGTTGGCATCTATGTGCCAAGGGCTTCGTAGGTATTCCCTCAGCCTTCACAATAAAGCTGTGAAGGGGCTATTACTTGTTATCCCCTTTCAGGGATGTTGAATTACCCAAGGTCATAGCTAGGAAATGGCAGAGACAGATTGCAACACAAGCGCTTACCTAGAGCAGGGCTCGGCAAAGATTTTCTTTGAAGAGCTTTGAGTTACCCTGGGAAAGCAGCCGTGGACTGTCCATAAACAACAGGCATGCTCGCATTCCAATAAACCTTTATTTATAAAAACAGATGGAGGGCAGAATTCGGCCGACGGACTGTAGTGTGCCAACCTCTGTCCTAGACTCTTTGGCTAAGAGATGGCTTATGGGAGAGGGTCTCACAAGGGGTGGGCTCAGGCATTCCAGGCACAGTCACCGGTTGTGCCAGAACAGGACGTGTTTGGAAATGACAAATGTCAGGTAGAGGTAGGCTTGCCTGGGACAAGTGGACCGCGTGGCTGGAGAAGGGACAGAAACTCAAGGCAACGGAAGCAGACTTTAAAGAGGGGAGTGACGCCAGCCATCTTGGAAAGAGCCTTCTGCTGGCAGAGGTGAGTCTAAGGCGTCCTGAATTGAGATCATCACGCCCGTGCAGAGAAAAGTTAACAGTTCTGTCAAACGTCCATCAAAGGATGAATGGGTAAAGAAAAGGTGACATATACAGTCAATGGAATATGCTTCAGTCTCAAAGGGAAGGAAATCCTGTCACCTGCCCCAACATGGCCGAACCTCGAGGACATTATGTTCAGTGAAATAAGCCGGCCACCAAAGGGCAAATACTGTGTGATTCCCCTTGTGTGAGGTCCCTAAGAGAGGCAAACCCAGAGACCCAGAAAGTAGAATTAAAAGTTGCCAGGGGCCGGGGGAGGGGGAATGGGGAGTTGTTTAATTGGTATAGCGTTCCAGGTTTGCAAGGTGAAGGTTCTGGACACTGGCTGCACGACAATGGGGACATACTTAACACCGCTGAACTGGGAATCTAAAAATGGTGAAGATAGTATGGAAACCAATTTGACAATAAACTTCATATATGGAAAGAAAAAAGAAAAAATTAAAAAAGAAAAATGGTGAAGATTGTACTATTGTGTGTGTGTTTCTATTGTGTGTGTGTGTGTGTTGTGTTGTGTTTTGTTTTGTTTTGTTTTTTGCCACAGTTAAACATAAAATAGAAGAGCTGACGAGGTTGCTTTTCAACCAAGGCTGCACCAGAGGGGAAGGTGAAGAAGGGCAGGAGAGAAAGACGGTCTGGCGGCCATGACAGGCCCACGCCGTCCTGCACACAGCACTCGGCCACCTGCCCGGTCTTTCAGCCTCATTATTCCTGCCTGGTGGCGTCATTAGGCTGCCATAACCGTGAACGGGGTCCTGGCGCTCTGGCCTGGGCCATCAGCGAGGCTGGGCTGCTCCGGACGAGTCCACTCGCTGTGTCGTCTCCCGCCGTATGTTGGGCCACCCTGTTCATTCATCATGCCTCCTGAAAAGTCTCTTAATTACATTATGTTCACAATCCATAAAACATAATTAAAATATGTAAATCCATTATATTCTTTAATGAGCACATTGAGACCTCAAATTTTTAAATTAGATATAAAATTGATGTGGACCTACTACCATGGATTACGTGTGGTAATAAATCAGCTTCAATCTGGATTGAGAGGACTTCCCTCCTCCCCTCGGCTTGTGCGTGCATGTGTGTGTGTGTGTGTGTGTGTGTGTGTGTGTGTGTGTGTGTGTGTGTTGTTTCTTGGACTTTGGTTTGTTTTTTGTTTTTTTTTTAGCATTTCCTATGACTGTTTAAAGTTGCCTGCTATCGGGGCGCCTGGGTGGCTCAGTGGGTTGAGCGGCCGACTCTCGATTTCGGCTCAGGTCACGATCTCGTAGTTCGTGAGTTCGGGCCCCGTGTCGGGCTCCGGACTGAGCACAGAGCCTGCTTGGCATTCTCTCTCTCTCTCTTTCTCAGAATAAATACGTGAACATTAAAATAAATAAATAAGATTACCCTCTATCTTTGAAGGACAGCCATGCCTGGCTTGCTTTTACTTGACCATGCCAGTAGCAAAAGCATCACCCAACATTTGAGTCGGTGCTCTGGAGCTTACGGAGGGCTTGCGCAAAACATCTTCTCGTTTCTCTTGTCGCGATATTTTCGTTTGCATTTCAGTATGGATACGCCAAGTTTTCATTATCCTGGAAGGTATCGGAGGTATCGCCAGGCTTCGTCCCTCTCTGTCCCCACCTGCTACCCACCCCTTAGCCACATCTCCTACTCACACTCAGAGAAGTCAGTTACGATTTTCCAGACGCACCGTGTGGCTGTCTGTCTCCCCAGCTCTGTGCAGGCTGGTCTGTCTCTGCAGTGAATGTCCTTCTGTAATCGGTCCGTAGAGGATGTGCACACATTTTCAAGCAGTGAGTAGAGGAGGAGCAGAGAGAGAGAGAGAGAGAGAGGGAGAGGGAGAGGGAGAGGGAGACAGAGTCCCAAGCAGGCTCCGCACTGTCAGCGCAAAGCCCGGAATGGGGCTCGAACTCATGAATCCACGAAGTCATGACCTGAGCCAAAACCAAGAGTCAGATGCTTAACCAGCTGAGCCACCCGGGTGCCACCCACACCCCCTTGGAGTTGTTGAGTCTGTAGATCTGGGGTGGGACCCGGAAGTCTGCATTCCTTACATGTTCCAGGGCGATGTTGTTGCTGTCGAGCCAGGGACCTCACACCAACGTCCTGCTTCTGTCAACGGTGGCAGAGAGCCAGACGGAAGGACCGTGGACCCCCAAGTCACTGCATGGAAGACGCCCACCAAGCGCCCACCCTGGACCATGAGTGTTAAACCTCTGAGAGTCACGGCTTATCTGTCACAGAAGCCACACTTACCTAACAGACTAAAAGGTACTTGTTTCCGTGAAGAGGAGGAAGGGACAGTGAGTTCAGGCCCCCGAGTTTTACTCCTTGCCTCGAAATACAAGAGTTGCGTTCCCTAACCTTCTTCCTCCAAGTCTCCCCTCGCCCCCCTGCTGCCATCCTCTCTGAATTCTAGGTCCACCATGTTGTCAGAGGCGTATGAAGGAAAGAGGCCAAGAGTGAGGTCAACTCAACTGGCCGAAGGATAGCGTTGGGAAAGTTCGTGTATAAAATCAGAACCTAGGGGCGCCCGGGTGGCTCAGGCAGTTAAGCTTCAGACTCGGTTTCAGCTCAGGTCACGGCACGACCTCACGGTTCGAGAGTTCTAGCCCCGTGCTGGGTTCTGTGCTGATAGTGCAGAGCTTGCTTGGGATTCTCTCTCTCCCTCTCCTCTCTCTCTCTCTCTCTCTCTCTCAAAAATAAATAAACACTAAAAAAAAATCAGTATATAATGAGGGGCGCCTGGGTAGCTCAGTCAGTTAATCGTCTGACTCTTGGTTTCGGCTCAGGTCACGATCTCATGGTTCACGAGTTCAAGCCCTGCATTGAGCTCTGTGCTGGCAGCATGGAGCCTGCTTAGGATTCTCTCTCTCTGTCCTTACCCCACTCACACTGTCTCTGTCTCTCTCAAAATAACGAAATCAAATTAAAATTTTTTTAATTATAACATGTTTAAAAAAATAAAAAAAATCATTATACAGTGAACTCCATAACTCATTCATATTTTGAAAGATCTTTGCTGCGTGCCCATTGTAGGCAGGTGCCGTTCTAAGAAGTGTAGAGCCGGTGATGAACAAGACAGCTGAAGTCTCAGAGGAAACACACAAAAGGTCGTCTTCAGGGTCCTTACCGGCTGGCTTCCCCGGTGGAAGCAAGATATAACCATAATCTAAAGGAATGGGTTAAAAACCTCAAAAAACTAGGATTCTGTTTCAACTAGAAGGGGCCGTTGTGTGTTAGTATGGCAAAGAGTCAGGGGAGGCATCCTTTGGCCTTGGTGACATCCCTGTCCAGGAAAGAGCCGACACTAGGACCCTTTTGCCTCGTCCTGCTAGGGAGGAGTGTTCCTCAAGCTGTCTTAGCTGAGAATCCATCGTCTGTGAACCTATGTACAGAGGCACAAAGTGCTGATATGTTATCTTGACTGTTAATTAGGTTTGTCAATGGCAAGTGGCACAGGCTTTCCGGTTAGATATCAGTCTACCAAGAGTTGAGCTAACGTGAGTCTCTCTAAAGACTGAATCCCCTCACAGTTCACCGATAAAAATCGAGTTTCTTGGCTTGCTTGCCTGGAGCCTGCTTTGGATTCTGTGTCTCCCTCTCTCTCTCTGCGCCTTCCCCGCTCATGCTCTTTCTCTCTCTCTCAAAAATAAACATTAAAAAATACTAAAAAATTTACAAATATCCAAAATGAAACGATTTAGCACAAACACTTTATGCCCCTGACTCTAGCTTTCTCCCTGCCTGAACTGGTATCATCTGCTCTCCGTGTCTGTTCCGCAGAGCAGATTTCTGCTGAGTTATTCCCGAAAAGATGCTCCTTCTGATCCCTTCTGGGGACTTGTCCGACCACACAATATTAATTCCATGCAACTTAAATGCCCCAGCCATTTAGCTTATCTCTCTCATTTATGCTACAGTAAGAGTCCAAGATGTGCTTGCTTAAAGGCAGAAGGAGGCAGCCTCTAATTCATACATGATTTCTTCTCCAATGCGCGCTCTCTCTTATGGCAGATGGTTCACAGGCTCATCCTGTGAATGTTATGATACTTAGAGCCTAAGACGACTCTAGTGGGGGAGGAAGGAAAAATGAAGATGAGATCAAAGACAATTACCATTTGTTTATGCTTCAAATCCTACTTAAAGAGTCGTGGCTCAAGACGGGAGGGTGGGAACCAGGTGTGGAGGAAGCCGGTTCCATACGAGATAAAACCTAGAGGCGGAGAAGACGTAATAACCTGACCACAGAGATATTACTTTCATCAAGGTCCAGACTTGGTTTCTTCTAATCTGCTTATTCAAGTATTCGGGCTTTTCTAGGGAGATCTCCGTTTCTTGCGTGAAAATTGCAGGTAACTAAAATTACCATTAACATTTTTATAACAGGGGCTCCTGGGTAGCTTAGTCGGTTGGGCGTCCGACTTCAGCTCAGGTCATGAACTCACGGTTTGTGAGTTCGAGCCCCGCATCAGGCTCTGTGCTGACGGCTCAGAGCCTGGAGCCTGTTTCGGATTCTGTGTCTCCCTCTCTCTCTCTGCCCCTCCCCTGCTCATGCTCTGTGTCTCTCTGTCTCTCGAAAATAAATACAAATGTTAAAAAAATTTTTTTTTTGTTAGGGGGTGCCTGGGTGGCTCAGTCGGTTGAACATCTGACTTTGGCTCAGGTCATGATCTTATGGTTCATGGGTTCTCTCCCCACGTAGGGCTCTGTGCCATTTGTGCTTTGTCTCTCTCTCTCTCTCTCTCTCTCTCTCTCTCAAAAATAAATAAGCATTACAAAATTAAACAAAAATAATTCAATGTGGGAGAGGGAGAGAAAGTTTTTACAAAAAGGTGTTTATCACATCATTAATAGGGTAAAATCAGGAGCAAATTAAATACTTCTTAAATCTGGAAGTGTTCTTTCATCCCAGTAAAATTTTATAACAAAATATCCTCTGTCTTTCACCCATGACCTTTGTTTACATCCACAGGTAGAATAAGTAGCCGTGTAAATTTTCTTCTAGTTTTTTGTATTCCCATTTCTTCCATTAAACCCTTTATTCTCTGCGGGATGTATTTCAACATGAGATGGGAGGAGACAGAGGATATGGTCCCATCTGTATGTAACACCAGATGGGATACTTTGGGCAAATAGCTTCATCTCTCTGGGTCTTAGTTAACTGGTCCACCGAAAGTGAAAAAAAAAAAATATCACACTTACCTTACAGTTGGGTTGAGAATCTGAAGTGAGTTTGCACACATGGAATCAGGAGCGTGGCTTCAACTGGCAACAGGCTTGGAGGTGAGGGTCTGATGGTCCATCTGTCAGGAGTCAGAGAGATCAGTAACCGGAACAGCCAGAGAAGCGTGTCTAGGAAAAAAAGGCAACTCTGAATCAAGTATTACAAGTAAGGAGAGGAGCGCCTAGGTGGCTCAGTTGGTTAAGCGTCCGGCTCTTGGTTTTGACTCAGGTCATGATCTCACAGTTCCATAAGTTCAAGCCCTGCATCGGGGTCTGTACTGAATAGATGTGTCTGTCCAGCAGTCGTAAGTTGAAAAGACTGACATGCGGACCAAAGTATCCTAGACTAAAGCTCGTTCTAGACTTGCCTCGGAAGGTGTAAAACTCAAAAGTTACAAATAACCCCAGGTAACGTAATTTTGTCCCAGACCAAAGCACAAAATATTTAAAGAGATCGCCTGGGAATACAAAGACTTGTTCCACATTCAAATGCCCGTAAATGTAGCCTGACACAGCAACAGAAAAACATTAAAAGAAAACACTACATACTCATATAAATTATAAAAATCATTTGATCATTCAGCATTCATTAATGTTAATAAAAACGTTCAGCAAAGTAGACTTAGAAGGGAACTTTCTCAACCTGATCAAGAGCTTCTGGAAAAACAATATGCTTTTACCCCGAGGCTGGGAAAAGGCAAGGCAAGAGTCAGTCTCACCAGCCATGCAACATAGAATTACAAGTCCTAACCCAGCGAGGGAAGACAGTGAAATAAAGGCAGATAGATTGCAATGGAAGCAATAAAACTGTCTCTATTTACAAATCGCATGATTATCTATGTACAAAATCCCAAGAAATATGGAAAAAAAAAAGTTCTAGGACTCAGTGTAGCAAATTTGTAGGAAATGAGTACGATGCTTAAAAATCAATTATACTTCCGTAACTAGCAATGAACAATTGGAAACACCATTTTAAAGGAATGCAATTTACAATAGCAGCAAGAAAAGAGACACATTCAGGTCGACATCTAACCAAACGTAGATGGTTTCTGAAAACTATGAAACACTAATGAAATAATCAAAGAAAGCCTAAATAAATGTAGAGATATAGCTTTTTCGTGGACTGGATGGCCCAGTATTGTTAAGATGTCAGTGCTCCTCACACCGATCTATGGATTTAATGCCAATCAAATTCCCAGCAGGATGTTAGACGCGGGTTCAAAAATGTATGTGTAAAGGCAAAGAACCTAAGCATGGCCCACAAAACTTTGTGGGGTGACTGGGTGGCTCAGTCGGCTGTTAAGCGTCTGACTTCAGCGCAGGTCATGATCTCACAGTTCGTGGGTTCCAGCCCCGCAACGGGCTCTGTGTGGACAGCTCAGAGCCTAGAGCCTGCTTTGGCTTCTATGTCTCCCTCTCTCTCTGCCCCTCCCCTTCTCCTGTTCTCTCTCTGTCCTCTCTCAAAAATAAATAAACATTGAAAAAACACTTTGCAATAGAAGAGAAACACTGAAGAATCTCATACCTGATTTTGACACTTGTTGTAAAGCTAGAGTAAATAAGACAGATATCGGCATATAGAGAGACACATAGATTAATGGGTCGGAATATGGTGTCCACGTACCTGACCAATTTATTTTCAACAAAGGTGTCAAGACAACTTAACACATTTCCAAAACCGTTACATAGACAGGTGCACACACGCACAAGTTGAATCTCAACCATCACCCCCCCCACCACATAGAGAAATGAACTCAAAATCAATTATAGACCTATGTAAGAGAAAACATGTAGATCTTAATGACCTTGAATTGGTAGATTTCTTGAAAAAAAAATTTTTTTTTAATTTTTTAGAGAGAAAGAGAGAGAGAGAGAGAGAGAGAGAGAGTGTGTGCACAAGCAGGGAAAAGGGGCAGAGGGACAGAGAAAGAGAGTCCCAAGCGGGCTCCATGCTGAAGCCTGCTACAGGGCTCTATCCTGTGACCTCAGATAAAATCAAAGGTTGGCCTCTCAATGAAATGAGCCACCCGGGCACCCTGGTCAAAGATTTCCTTCTAGGAGACAAAATGCATGCATTAAATGCATTCAAATGCATTAACACATAAACTGCAAACAACAACAACAACAACAACAACATAAACTGCATTAAAGAGAAAACACGAAAAATTGGGATTTCATCAAGCTTAAGCTCTGGGTCTTTGAAAGATACTCTTCTATGGGTATATAAGAGTTTAGCCTTAGAGGAAGTGTGGTGAAAGCTGTACAAAACTCTCAGTACCCTTTTTGTAATTTTTGTATAAGTTGTATAAGTTTCTATAAAATAGAAAGTTA
>NW_024412447.1:11610236-11654110 GCF_014898765.1 Herpailurus yagouaroundi | reverse complement strand
GATACCTTTGGGCTCCAGTATGTTACCAACAACCTTGCTATGACTTGTGGGGCTTCTGAGCTATCATTTCTCAGATGACAGGAGCCACTTACATGACTCAGTTGAGATGGGCGAATTAGTTCAAACGTTCCTAACCAAGAATAGAAAGCTCAACACATGTGAATTCAGGCAAGGAAAAGTTGCTGTGTCTTCTCCCCACAGGGAATTCAGAAGGGTTCCATAGGGACAATTCTAAAGGAAATTCTAAATTCTTCCCATGCCCTCCTCTGTAACTGCCTGTTCCTTCTCTATGTTTCCACATAGATATCCCCCCCCCAGCGAATCTTCTCATCAATAAATAAACCAACCAACGAACCAACTTGCCTACTTACCTACCTACCTTTTGGTTCTCTTAATCACCAAAAGTCAAGGAATGCTAACTGTGCCCAAAAGCTCAATATGGCAGTGAAAGTCATTATCCTTGGTGACCGAGACCCTACCTTCTCTGGATACCTCCCCAGGTAAATTGAAACTGACCAAAAATACAGAAAAACCAAGTATAGCGACCAAGTGTATTTCCTGCCAGAAGTATGTGATACTTCTTACGATAAGAAAACCGTAATACTCAACAGCCTGTGCGAAGAATCTCATCTCAGCCATAGCTAAATCCAGGGCTAGTTTAACCCTCATGGAGGCACCTTCTGTTCTGAAACTTGAACCGCTGGGACACACATCACATTTTCCGTCTCTTTCCTCCTCCTATTTGAGTCCAGTCCAATGATGTCTGCAATCCGATGTGGCTATAAAACTCAGAGGCCCTCTCAGAAGAACATTTAGTCAAACCTAAGCTCTTTTCATTATCTTGGCCACTTTTCCACTTGACGTTTTCTCTGAACGTCCCTCCACTGCAGTGTGGAGCTAACTCTGAAGACTCAAAGGGGCTCCCTCCCCTCCGTTACTGCCGCTGCTGCTCAGAGGCTGGTGTGCGGGGATGACAAGGGAAGAGAGACACATGTAGCTCCTAGGCTGGCAGAACCCTCTCCTCTGAACTCAGCTGTCATCTCTCATGGCTCCCAGGGAGGCAGACGACCAGATAATTCTGCTCCCGACGCAGCGGCAGACTGGCCTCCCACGCAAAGAACCAGGCCCCTTTTGACTTGTCATGGGGGTTAGTATAGCAACACATTCTCAAAATCCGGCTGTCCCAGCTGTAATTCCTTCAATATCCCATGATTGAGGGGGACGGGAAAGAATCTTCTATCCTCAGGAGATGCATATTTTTGTATTTTAATGACCTTCAACCTGTTAGTTTCAAAGTAACTTCTTGTTCTAAAAACTCCGCAGGCCAAACTTCCAAGTGTCATTGCCTGTCTGTCTTCTATTTCTTGCCTATTTTTACTGAAGACATCTCAAGGTCTCCAAAGGTGAAGGAGACACTTTTCAAGGGATTTTTCACTGAGCGAATTCATTAGGGGACTACAGAGACATATGCCCAGGTTCAAAGAATTCTTTGGCCATCCATACTCTCTGGTAACTTCTACAATCACATCCCATTTAGAGGAGACCTCTCTTTCATCGATATAGTAACATGAAATCACTTGTGAAATCACCTTGACACTTACCCATGCAATTAAAATTGATCTAAACCTCACTAACATCGTTGTTATCAATTTCAATTAATTTCATAGTAAGCTGTAATACACATCAAGACACGACTGTAGACCTGATGCTTTTAAATACACTGGAAATGGAACAGAAGACACCAGAATAGGAGTCCTCCTTCTCAAATTCAGTTTAAATCTTGTATGGCGAGGGCACACAGAAGAGGCAAGCAGATACTTTGTCTACAAACTCACCGGATAGGCAGATTAAGGCACACATGACGGACATCAGCAGAGGAACATCACACCCCAAGAACAGTCCACCCTCGAAGAATCTCATTCAAAGCACTTACTCAAAATATTTAGAATGAAAAAAATCAGACAATGTCAAGTGCATCTGTGGCTATAGAACAAGACAAACTGCTAATGGCGATGTAGGTTGGTGCAACCATTTTGGAGGCCGGTTTGGTCCTCCAAAACGTGGAGAGGCACACACCCTACAATCCCATGGTTTCTCTTTAGGGATTTGCCCTCCTGAGTCTCTTGCACAGGTGCACACACGCACAAGGAATGCTCAGAGCAGCACTGGTCATAATAGCAAATCTTGGGAAACAAAAGCCACCCATCAATAACGGACGAGATGAATCGGTCGCGGTGTATTCACATAAGCCTAGGGAAGTGGTCAAGCGGCATCTTTGGGGGATGGGGCCTGGTGTTTCCACTGCTTTATGAAATAACATTCGGTGTCAGTGAGCTAGGGTGTTCGCAGATTATTGACACTGTGGTCTGGAGGGGTAGGTTGACTTGTTGAAGGTAAACCAGTTGGTAAAATGGGCCAGAACTAGGTTCTCGTGCCCCCTGGTCCAGAACTTTCTCTAGTAGATCACATCACCTTCCTACAGGTCAAAAGAAGATAATGTACTTAAACGAACCCAGTACTCCAGCAAGAGTGTTAAACTACCTGTGTTGACTTTGACTTAAGGAGAGCACATCACCCTCCTTGTCTATCCCTTGGGATCTGCTGCCCCTGCTGACTAGTCTGAGCTTGCGGTCTGTCCATCCTAACTAGAAAGCCTGAATTTGAAGGGACCTGGAGACAGAGAGAATGGAGATAGACACACGGGATACACACGGGAGTCAGAAGTCTTGTGTTAAACCCAACATTTCCTTGGAATGCCAGTGCCTCGTTAAGCTCCTTCTGCTTGGGGTAACACCATACTTTCCCAACATACCTCCTTTCCCAGGGCTTAATTTTAGACCTGGCCTTGTTTAAACTGACACCTGCCAGTGGCACCTGGGTGGCTCAGTTGGTTAAGCTTCGGACGTCAGCTCAGGTCATGATTTCGGTCTGTGAGTTCGGGTGAGCTGGAGCCCCACCTCAGGTGAGCCCACTTCCTCTCTCTCTCTCTCTCTCTCTCTCTCTCTCGTTCTCTCTCTCTCTGCCCGTCGTGGGATTCTCTCTCTCTCTCTCTCTCTCTCTCTCTCTCTCTCTCAAAAAAATTTTTTTAAAAAAATAAATAAACTGACACCTGTCAAACGAGATCTGGATCAGGTAAGGGCACAGAGGCACATCCAAAGCCTCAGAAGCTTTGGAGGAATCATGGCACCAACCAATAGCTGAAATCAACTATAGCTGAGCCTGGACCACGAGGGGGCAGGTGGCAGGAAGTGAGACCAGAAAGGTGGCAAGAGTCAGATGAAGTGAGTTATATGGTTATGGATCCTATACAGGAAATTGGCTGCTACGTGGAAGACAGCAGAGGATCTGTCCCTCGTCTTTCGGATCATGACCTTTTTCCACTATTAGACTTAATGACATCCTGGACGGGATGTTTCTCATGCCTGTGCATTTCTTTATGCTGTGCGTGTGTTTATTTATTTATACATATATAATTTAGTATCATTTATATATAATTATATAGGGGAATTATATACAATATAATATATAAAAATAAAATATAATAACATTATAATATAGTTATTAATCATACAAGTATTAATGTTATTATATGCTGTAATTAGTATATAACAACACAATAATGTTAAAAACAGAGCATATATAATAATTATGGATGACTTATATCGCTGTCTCACATTTTCCCCCTTCGTATAAATGGTGGTACCCTGTAATAATTCTTCTGCAACTTACTTTTTCACTCGTTATGGTTTGGGGATCCATCCTGTGAATACACACCTGATTCTTTTTTTTTTTTTTTTAACTTTCTGCATTTTTTTTCAGGCTTTATGACCTTCCCTCATGAGGAAAAGCAGTATTCGACTGTGAACAAAAGTTATGTTTAGTTTGCAGGGGCTTAGATTATGACTATACCTACTGGCTTTTCTTTATGATGTCATTTATTAACTTTTATCTATCACTTCTCACTTAATGAGTCACTAACTGAGGAGAAAAAGCTGAGAACTTGGACTACATGGGGCTTCTTAGACTTCTTTTTCACTTCCAACGTTTTTCATTTTGTTAAATCTTTCCTATGCTTTACCGTGAATACTCCGTTTAAATCTGACGGAACATATTAAACATAATACCCGATTTGGTTTTAATATTGCTGACCCTGAACTTCCCATTTCCATTCATGTAATTGACCCCACGTTGCAATTCCGGTGGCCTCGTCCCATTTTGTTTTAGTATTTCTCTTAAAAGTAACCAATACGTGAAGGAAAAAAAAATTAAATCTGAGACTTATCACCCTTTTAAAAATGAGAATGTATGTTGCTTATATTTTTTTTAATTTCTGGGATTTTTTTTATTGAAGAACAGTTTACGCACGATGTTATGTTAGTGTCAGGTGTATCCCTAGTGATTCAGCGATTACGTCCGTTATTTAGTGGCCACGACGATAAGTGGGCTCACCCATCATCTGTCACCACACAGCATTACTACAATATTATTAACTAAATGCCCGGTGCTGTACTCTTCACTTCTGGATTATAATTTTTGTTCTTGCTATGAAATCTTCACTCCTATTTTAAATTATCTATTTTATGCTCCTTTATTATGCCTATGTTGTCTTCCAGCGAATGAACCACCTCATTCATTCACTCAACAGACATTTACTGAGCACTTACTACATACACAACTATTTGCCTTAAAATGCTACTAAGATGGGAACAGTTGAACAATAGACTATTTACACTTCTGCCAACATCATCTCCTCACATGTCATGTTCTCACAATTCATAGGTACCTAATCAATATCATGTCAAACCAATATAAACCAATTTTTTTTATCATGATAAAACTCAGAAAATTTTCTCCTAAGCATTTTTACATGTACCATACAGTCGTGTTAACTATGTGCACGTTGTTGTGTAACAGATTGCTGGGATGTTTTCCTCTTGCAAAACTGAAATTCTACGTCATGCGAACAACTCCTCCCTTCCTCCCTCCAGCCCCCCCCCCCCAGCCCCTGACAATGACTCTCTTACCGTCTAAGAATCTGACTACTCTACATACTTTATTAAGCAGAATATGTAGTATCTGTCCTTTTGTGACCAGCTTATTTCACCTAGCATATTGTCCTCAAAGTTAGTCCACGTTGTCACATATTGTGGAATTTAGTTCCTTTATCGACAGTTTATTCTGCCGCACAAAAGTTCTAAAATTTGACAGAGCTCCACAGGTTCTGTTTTTGCTTTTGTTGCATGGGACTTCGGCGTCACGTACAAGAAATCATCGTCAAATCTCATGGCCTGAAGCTTTTTCCCTATATTTTCTTCTCAGCAGTTTCAAGTTTTATGTGTAGCCTTTGATTTGTTTTGCGTTGACTTTTGTGTACGGTGTTAAGGGAAGGGTTCAAATTCATTCTCTCACCTGTGGATATCCAGTTTTCCCGACATCATTTGTTGAACAGACTATTCTTTTCCCTTGTCACCCTTGTGGAAGATCATTTGACCACACGCACAACAGTTTATCTCTGTTCTGTCCCATTGGTTCATATGTCCATCATTAGGCCAGTACCATACTGTTTTGTTCACTGTTGTTTTGTAATATGTTTTGAAATCAGGAAGCATGGGTCCTCTAGCTTTGTTTTTCTTAAAATGTTTTTAATGTTTATTCTTGAGAGAGAGGGAGAGAAACAAAGCATGAGTGGGGGAGAGGCAGAGAGAGGGGCAGACACAGAAACCGAAGCAGCTCCAGGCACTGAGCTGTCAGCACAAGAGCTGGACGCGGGGCTCAAACTCACAGACTGTGAGATCATGACCTGAGCTGCAGTCGGATGCCCAACCGACTGAGCCACCCAGGTGCCCCTAGCTTTGTTTTTCTTTATCAAGGTTATTTTGGTCATTCAGGATCCTTTGAGATTTCATATGCATTTTAGCATATTTTTTTTCTATTTCTAAAAAAAAAAAAAGTCATCAGATTTTGATAGGGATTATAAGTACAGATATTTTAAGAATATTAAGTTTTCCAATCCAAGAATCCAGGACCACTTTCCGTTTATTTGTGTCTTCTTTAATTTCTTTCAGCAATGTTTTGTAGTTTTCATCGTAAAAGTCTTTCACCTCCTTTGTTAAGTGTATTCCTAAGGATTTTTTTTTTTTGATGTTACTGTCAATGGGGTTATTTTCTTAATTCTCCATTCCACATAATAACTGTAACGGTCAATCATCAGTTGTTCTTTAAAAAGTACCATCTCTGCATTGTTCAAAATATTTTCCAGCTTTATTTAGTTATTTATTTATTTCCCCCAAAGGCCTTTGGGGCAACATGTATCTGAGACTCTGCAGACCTGAGAATACCTTTCTGGGCCTGAGATGTGACATATGCTAACCAACTAGGTGTTGAGGTATCGATAATGACAGAAAGAAAATCCGAAACTAACTTGGTTTTAACTCCTCTGAAAGTAAATTGTTCCCCTTCCTGAAGGTCATGGGATTATCTTTTTATCCTTCAAATTTAAAATCTTCCTAAGGGATTTGTCTCGTTTATTTGAATTTATTTTGTCCTCTTGATTTGCAATCTTTGGATTTTTCCATACTAGTTTTGAAGGTAACATTTTGAATTAGTTGCCTTATTTTTAGAGGGGTGGTGATTACTTTCCGTGGGAGGGACTCTTTTTATTGACAGGTTCAATCTTTCTATTCTGACCGCCATGTTGATCAGCTTTCTTGTTAAAGTAAAAACCAATAGTAATCAAAGTACTGAATTCTTATAATATTTTAATATCTCGTTCTGTACATTCTTTTCCATTATTTTTTTTTTAACGTTTATTTATTTTTGAGACAGAGAGAGGCAGAGCATGAACGGGGGAGGGTCAGAGAGAGAGGGAGACACAGAATCGGAAGCAGGCTCCAGGCTCTGGGCCATCATCAGCCCAGAGCCCGACGCGGGGCTCGAACTCACGGACCGTGAGATCGTGACCTGAGCTGAAGTCAGACGCTTAACCGACTGAGCCACCCAGGCGCCCCTCTTTTCCATTATTTTTAAACTTCTCTGCTATATCGTGGCGATAACTCTCAAACAGAAATCTGAGAATCTGCCTGACGGCTGATTCTGCAAACTGTTTGCTTTGTTTCTATCTGCTCTCTTTCTTTATATTTGAGTGCCTGGGCTCTGTTTCAGGGATAGTGTGCATCCTTCTTTTATTCTCTAATGGAATAGAAAAGCCCTAATTTCAAGGTTTGCTCTCATCCATGAATTAAGCTCTAATTTGGGGAAGAAGATGGGATATCTATGATAATCTCTGTGTGCGCGTGTGCGGACTTTCATAATAATCTCAGCGTGTACCTCGTCCGCCATCTTCCATTGTTGACCCAAAGGACCCAAGTGAAAAACATTATGAATATTCAACTTTGTTTGGTCTGTGTTTCCCTAGTACAATAAAGCAGGTGCCAGTCATATACCATGAACAGATCTTGCAAGCTGTACTGGCATAGAGCTCTATTGTTTCATTAGCGAAACACAAAACTTAACATTATTTCCGTGGCTGTACAGGGAGCCGGAAGAACTCAGTCTACTCTCCACGCTGCTGGGTCCTTGGCCTTACTCGTTGAGGCCACACTGGACGTAGTTTACTGTGGTGGAAGGTCCTTGTGTTTTGGCTTGGAAGCTGTTATGCCAGACTTTCTCGTGGGGGGATTTACTCCATGTCTATACCTATGTCATGGTCATTTCAGTAACATGTCAGTATACTCTGAAAGCCCCTCCGATGCCTGTTAATTTCATAAGGGGGGGTGAAGCATTCATTTTACAAGGGAGGGAGCGTTGTTATGATCCCTCCACTGCCACCATATTTTCCTACGTTCTTGTCATCAACTTTCCTTTTTCCCCCGCTGTGCTAATTTCCTGTGGTTACCATGACGAATTAAAAACTTGGTGACTTGAAACAATGCAAATGGACTCTCTCACAGTTCTGGAGGCGAAACATCCAAAAGTAGTGTCTGAGCCAAAATCGTGGTGTTGGACAGACCACTCTCCTTGTGGAGGCTCAGGAAGGGGGTGGGATCTGTTCCTTGCCTCTTTCAGCTTCCGTTGGCTGCTGGCCTTCTTTGGCCTGTGGTCACGGCCCTCCAGCCTTCAAGGCCAGCATGTTCAAATCTCTCCGCTCTGTCTGCACATGGCCTGCTCCCCTGTTTGTGTTTATCCCCCTCTGCCTTTTCCTTATAAGGATGCTCATGTTGGCATTTAGAGCCCATTGGGTAATCCAGGATAGTTTCTTCATCTCACAATTTTTAATTTGATTACACAGGCAACCCCCTCCCCCTACACACACACACACACACACACACACACACACACACACACACACAAAGACCTTTCCCCAAATCAGGTCACATTTGCAGGTTCTTTCTAATGCAAATCGCCAACTGGTTTCAGAAAAGATGTGAGTCCAGGTAAACTACTCCTCCCAAGAACTAAAGCACAGGATCTAATGAATGGATAAGCCACGATTCCATCTTCATGAGAATTATTTTATCAATATTTCTTACGTGCATTGAACTGGTGAATGTAAATGCGTATTTTTTCTCGTTTAATTTTCCCAGTGACCTTATGAGGTTGGCACTGTTCTTGTGCTACTATTACAAACCCTGAGACACAGGCAGCTTAATCAGCCTTCCTAAAATGATAGAGTCAGAACTTGAATCTAGATTTAAGACGTGTTTTAAGAAGTCACAAAAACTGTCAGGTTTCAACGTCTCTTTCCAGTAAGGAGTCGGGGTGGGGCGTCAGTGTGTTTCTAAAGACCAGTGGCAGGAGACCGATCCAGAAGGAAGAGGAAGGCTGGAGAGCGGAGCATGACAAGGAAGACACAATTGGCCAAACCAAAGCAGGGGAAACTTCTCCAAGATCGGGAGGAGAACTGCTACCGTCCTACCTGGCAACTTGGAGGACTTGAGAGATGAATGAGATAGAGTCACGGGCAGGTCATGGGGCCCAGGCATTGGGACTCCTAGACTCATCAAGGAGCCTGTTGGAGGTATAACACATGCCGGTGGACACGCCCTCACGCAGGGGACTCTCTGTGCCTAGAAAATGTCCATGTCGGGGCGCCTGGGTGGCTCAATCGGTTAAGCATCCAGCTCTTGACTTCAGCTCAGGTCATGATCTCACAGTTCAATGAGATCAAGCCGCGTGTCAGGCTCTGTGCTCAAATATAAAGAATAAATAAATAAATAAATAAATAAAACTTAGAGTTCTGGTGGTGACGGAGATCTAATGTCTCAACCTCGTGCCTGCCAAAGAGCTCAGGGTAAGACGGATTCGGGGAGAGTAAAGGCACTTCTCCGCTTCTCACATTCAAATGTGACAGTGAGAAAACTGCGGTCCCCTCAGCCTGAAGCTCGGCTCTTCACAGTCGGCCACAGGGCTGGATGTCAAGATGGGGACATCTGAGACAGGCCAGAGCCTGTGTTATTACGGCCATTGTCAGTGAGGGCGGACTTAGGCTTCGATTCACCTAGAAGAATGGAACTTAGTGGAGACCATCTGTGCAGTTCACTCTCATGCCACCATCATTTCTGAAATCCACTCGTCATACTTTGTAATTAGTTTATTAATGGCAATTAATAATGCCAATTATGGCAATAATATAACATATTATAATATAATTATAATATAATATATAATATAAATATAATTATAAAAATAAATATTATTAAAAATAAATTATAATGTAAATATAATATAATTAATTATTGGCATAATTAATATGCCAATAATGGCAATTACTGTGTTATTTATTCCTGGCAAGGAAATATGCACCAGGTTATTTCCTGCAACTCTGAAAACAATAACGTTTGCGCTTTAAAAAATTCAAACAATTATTACTTGTTTGCTGGCTTTTTTTTTTTTTATTCGTGTGGTCCTGTGATCCTCATGGCCGTTGTGAGTGACACATTTTCCCGAAACTCGAGGCTGTCGTGGGGAATAAATTCTCTTATCTCTACAGAACTTCCACTGCTTCTCCTATGTCTAGTAATTCCAGGACTTATTATATTTTTGGTCTTTAGACCCCAGTAGCCATTTAAGTTCTAGAGCAACAAGAGATAAAGCCTTTTTTTACCAATAAAATACTTTACAATGAACCCATGGTCACCACCGTTATAGTCACAGCTCCTCTGCCCTTTGTGCCTACTCCTGAGAGTCGTCCTATAAAAATCCCGGGTCTGAAAGGAACATCTAGAAAACTCGATTATGCCCAAACAAAAGAAGCCATCATTTTTAAGGCCGCTAAAGTGTATTTGGCATTTCCAAATGAACCTCCTTTATCTCAATAAGCAACAATTACTCCAAGTTCTTATTTGAATTCCGCAGCGACCGCCTCTAAAACTGGAAATAAGTTGCCCGTGTTGAGGTCTCTATGAAATATTTCCTCCTTAGCTTCAATAGCCTATTTTCTGAGACAGAGATTGAGCGACAGCTTAAAAGAGTGCGGATTATAAACCCATTTAAGAGTGTTGCGTTTTTTAAATTTGTCACAAATGGAAGGAGAAACCAGGGCGACACAGGCAAGGCTCAAGTGCCAACATGTGTCTTTCTGTTTACTCATTATTCAAGGGTCAGACCCTCAACCAGGGCCAGAGAGAAATGACAAAAATAAATACATATCTGTGCAACAATCTGCAATTTAAAATAATGGAAAGCAAGATTCCTATTCATTTTTATGGCACAAACCTGACATCACTTCACTCCAATTTTCTATAATGGAACCAGCTGGGCTCTGGGAGGGACCTAGTAATAGGTTTTAATGGATAAAATCTGCCATTGAAACTGGCCATTTTCTAGAACGATCTCAGTGCTTGGCACCCGGCCCATCATACAGCATCATGCCTTCTGCAGCACTGGGCCAGCTCACGGAACCGGAGGGGCGTGCGTGCAGGGCTGCTGAACTTGGAGAAGCCTCTCGTCTCTCCATTAAGGGAGCGTTCCAAGCCCCAGCTCGGGTTCCATTGACCCAGCTGGACAGACCACCGGGAAAGAATCAGGGAAATGTCATTGTCTTCGATCAAGGCTTGCAAAAGCCATAGCCACAAGGCCAGGGGGAGGGGCAGAGGGGCCCAGACCGGGTGAAGGCAGTACATTCCCCATTTCAAGGCCAAGCCCTTGAACGGACGGCCGGTTCCGTTTGGAACAACTGGGTTTTACTGGCTCTGGGTTAATAACGCCTCCCTCTCGCCTTCCCTCTCATTCCGTTAAACCATTCCTTCTCTCCTCCTATTCAGCTCTCAAGCTGCTGTTAACATATGAAAATAGCATGCAAAGAATGGAATGGGCCGCCTGCCACGGAGATAAAAATGGGATGTTCGTTCTAATTTATTTCATGGCATCACGCCTCTTCGCTGCCTCTGTTTTCTTTGCTAGGCAGCTTGATTGCCTCTTTGAGAGTATGACTGGTCTGGCCCTCAGCCTTGTATTTGAGCCATGGTGGAGGCTAAACAGGTAACCAGCCTTTGGAGGTCTGACGCAAATCTGAATAGCCACCTGGCCAGGTTTCTGTGGGCACAGGAGAATTAGGCACACGCGCTCTCGCTCTCTCTCTCTCTCTCTCTAACTAGTAGCAGATTTTCGGCTATATGATCTCTAATGCTCATTTTGGTGAAATGCTGCCGGCTCTAAAAATAAATGATGTTTTCAAATAATGTCTACTCACTTTGCCTAAAGCATGTTCCACAACTTCTGTTCTGACTGCCTCGTGGCAATGGTCCCGAAGCACGGGGTACACGATTTACAAGCAAATTTGCAATGCCTGTCAGAGTACCAGGCGTGACCCGATCAGAAAATGGAGATGCACTCAGTATGGTTGCTTCCTCAGCACTCACGTGTCTTTGTTGACATTCCCTGACTTTGTGACCACATGCCTTTTTCACGCACTGCCTCCCTGAGATGGCTGTGCTCTCGCCACCAAGGTGTGTGACCATATAGGACAACAGCAGAGAGGAAACTCGGTTGAGTAGACATTATCTTGACTGGGGGCGCCTGGGTGGCTCAGTCAGTTAAGTGTCCAGCGTCGACTCAGGTTATCATCTTGAGGTCTGTGGGTTCGAGTCCTGCGTTGGGCTCTGTGCTGACAGCTCAGAGCCTGGAGCCTGCTTCCGGTTCTCCCTCCCTCTCTGCCCCTCCCCCACTTTCTCTCTCTCTCTCTCTCTCTCTCTCTCTCTCTCTCTCTCTCTTTCTCTTTCAAAAATAAGTGAACGTTTAAAAAATATTTTTTTTTTAATCATTATCTTGACCACTAAATAGGAAAGTCTAAATTCTGATCCAGGGTCAACGGCCTCTGATTTGCAGTTGGCCCAGAACACGACTGCCATTTTTTTCCTTCCGCAGCTTTCTTGTCCAACTCAAAGTGCAGCGTGTCTCCAGCCTCCCCAGAACCTCCCTTCCCATCACTGCCCATCATGCACACTGCATCCCAACCCCGTCCGACTACTGACCTTGTCTGTTCTTCCAGGTCTTCTTCCAGTTACCAACTCCTAGCAAATTTCTGCTCTTTCTTCAAGGTGTTGTTCACCTGCTCCCAGCAGGGCTGCTTTCTCGGTTCTACTACGTGCTTATGCTTCCAACCATCAACTGTCCACACTCCCACCTCGTGAGCACCTCAAAGGCCAATCTCCAACGCGGAGTATAGAGTCGGACGTGTCGAAGGTGTTTCGAAGGCGTTTGTTATATGACTTGGGGGAAAACTCATGGAAAGTAAAAGATCCCTAAAACCCCAAAAGGAAGGGCATTTTCTTTTTCCTCCAGATGTTCCAGAAACACAGGAACCGCGGCTTCCTTTCCAACTCTGCACTGATTGTTGTTCTCTGACTTTAGATCTTTCTAGCACAGTCAGCTCTGCTGAACATAATGAAGGGGGATAACAATGACATGAATAATGATAAAAAAGATGCTTCAAAGATAATTTATCTCTGATATTCCGAACAACGTATTTTAAAGCCGTGTTCCTTTCCAACATCACGTAGGGGAGAGATGTTGCAGAAAGCACTCTGAACTTTAATAGAAGAGATATAATGGCTCCTTCTTGCTTTGTTAACCATTTGGTTTATGATTGTGGCCAAGTCCTTCTCTTTCAGCCTTAGTTTCGTACCCTCAAGGTGCGTTCCTTTCCATGTGCAACTAGCGTTGTTCCCAGTAAGAGCGTGAACATGTCCCCCCTTTGAATCGGGAGTGCAAGAACTCTAGGACCTCTGGGAGATTTAAGGTAGTGATTGCTGGTGGATCTTCTCAGCCAGACAACAGGTTCTCCGAGAATCTTGCTGTCCCATAACAACCCGAGAAGCCCAAAGTAGGGAGAGGCCTGTGTCAAAGAGAATCATGGATGGGGCTTCGGCGACCAAAGCAGGATTCATAGAAAACACACAAGGTTTAGGGGCGCGTGGGTGGCTCTGTCAGTTAAGAGTCCGACTCTTGATCTCGGCTCAGGTCACGAGCTCACAGTTTCGTGAGTTCAAGCCCCACGTCAGGCTCTGCGCTGACAGCATGGAGCCCGCCTGGGCTTCTCTCTTGCCTCTGTCTCCGCCCCTCCCCGACTTGCGCTGTATGTCTCTCTGAAAATAAATACATAAAAATTAAAAAATTTGGAAAAAAAGAAAAGAAAAGAAAACCCACAAGGTTTAATAATGATTGTACTAGCAAAAGACTCCTGAACTGGACTCAAATAAAAAGTGCAGAGTAGGGGCACCTGGGTGGCTCAGTCGGTTGAGCATCCGACTTCGGCTCAGGTCATGATCTCACAGCTCATGGGTTCATGCCCCGCGTCGGGTTCTGTGCTGCCAGCTCAGAGCCTGGAACCTGCTTCGGATTCTGTGTCTCCTTCTCTCTCTGCCCCTTCCCCGCTCATGCTCTGTCTCTCTCTCTCTCTCCTTCAAAAATAAATTAAAAAACAGTAAAAAAAAAAAAATTTTTTTTTTTTTTAAGTGCAAAGTAGCAAGAGTCCTCTGGGTGCCCAACCCTACATATTGGCCTAAAATAGGATGAGAAAGCTACTTAGCTGTAAGCGTGAGCCCTTTATTTATGCGAAAGACGGAATGACCCTGAGCACAGAGCTCGGAGCGGAGGAAAGTTGTAGAGGAGGGAACCACTCTCAGACACAGAACTGGACCCTAACCAAGGGACATTTCCCATCCCCAGGGCTGGGGAGTTCACTATATGTGCCTGACTTCATGAACAGTTGTGTCTGTTACGGTTATCCTGTTCTTGTCTCGCTGTTTACGTTGGGCGTATTCGTGTGAGGCGAGGCACTTGGCTGGGCTTGTTTTTGGCGGTGGTGTTAGTGTTTTGGTTTCCAAAGCAAGAGGAAACTTACCTGAGTAGTTTCATCCACATCTAGCCACAGCCAGACCCGGCTTGAAATCCTGGCTTTGGGTCTCAGCCTGAGGCACTGTTTGAATGACACTAAAGATCTCTGGGTCGGGCAGATAATATTTGCACATGGGAGGCACATAAATCGCTGTGGCTACAGCAGCAGGCTGGGAGGTTGTCTCCAAATATGGTTCCACTTTTGTATGCACACGGAACTCTTCCCGTTGACAGGTGGATTCTGCCTCTTGAAGCTTGGCTAGGCTTTGATTTGTTTCAATCAGCAGAAGGCAGCGGAAGTAACACTCTGGCAATTCTGACTCGAACTCTTAAGAGTTTTGGTAGCTTCGTCTTTCGCTTTTTTGAACCACCACGTAAGGTCCCAGCCACCCTGATGGAGAGAGAGGGCCCGCTGACCTCCAGACATTGCAGTCTTCCTACGTGACCTACCTACATGAGCTCTAAGACCCCTCTCAACGCCTACGTGAGCATGTGAATGAGGTTACTGTGGACATTCTAGCCCCAATCTCTTACATTAATGCAAATGAATATGTGACTTCAGCCAGCAGCGCATGGGGCAGGTGAAATGTCCAGCTGAGCCACTAAATTGTGGGAAATAATAAAGCATTGTTGGTTCAGGCCATTGAACGTGGGGGCCCTTTGTTACACAGCAACGCACACACTCTTAACAACTGGTCATCCATAATTAAAAATATATCGTCTGCTCAGATTCACCACAACTGGTTTAGGTGAGCAGTCCAGAAGTAGAAAGGGTGCAGGTTTCCTGCTCGGTACTAAACACAAGTTGTAGATATTTTCCCATGAATAAGAGTTAACTGTAGTTTATTTTTGACCCTTACTTATCTCTGTCCTATTCTGTATTTATGTTCAGCCAGGACATCTAACTGGAAGTGGGAACACCGAGCCCGTTACCTGCTACTCAACCTGTGTGGAGCAAAATACTAATCCGAGGAGTCTTAGAGCCCAGGAACAATCAAAAGAGGGCTCCTCAAGAGGAGTAGAAGGTCCAGAGAGAAGCAGAGAGAAGTCCATGTTTGCCGAGCAAGCTAGTGGCATTTGAGACAGACTGAATGAACGACCAGATGTTTTCATCCCAGCAACTTGGCGGAAAAGAGAGAGTACCTTAGTTCTCGTGCCTATGAAAGGCACCTGGAAAAAACAAAACAAAACAAAACAAAACAACACATTACTTCTTTCACATTTGGTGGACCCCTTACTCTGTTCATGTGAAATACCAGGAAACCTCATAATGAACTAGATTTGAAACAGTGCCATATTTATCACGAAGTAGACCCCATCTGAACATGAATTCCACACAAGAAGGTTTGGTTACAAAATTTTTCTGAGATTTTTGTTATAACACGCTCTCACCTGGGTAGTACTACCAAAATTCCTGAATTCAGGAGACGGTAAACAGGTAAAGAGGAAGCATTATTGCATCAGATGAGATTCAAAAGACATACCGTATACAGTATACAATATGGCATATCTCAATGACCAAAAGACAATTTGTGTGTATCTATAATATATATTTATAAATATAAATTTATTTATATATATATTTGTATTTATATATATAATAAATATATAAATATTTATTCTATGTTTATGAATGTTTATGTAGGTAAGACGATTTTATATACATAACATACAACATATATTATATATTATACATGTATACATATATATATATATATATATATATATATGGAGCCCTTTCTCCCCTCTCCTGAGGTGTAACTCTAGCCTTTTGACAAAGTTTATAACCGAGCTCTTGCTGTTGAGACGCATTTGAGAAATCGCTCCACTTCTGGGTTTCCGTGGAGACCACTTCCCAACTTGTGACTGAAGGTAACCCCTGTCGACCGTGGTTGGGGGTAGTTATCAAGCTGTCGCTGGCAATTTTCCCCCTCATTTACTAGAAGCAACATTCCAGAGAGGAAACAGCAGGATGACATGGTGAGAACACGGTCTCACGTAGAGGCCACCATCAGGGGAAGACTTCTACCGCGGGCTGCAAGCTCCTGGTCCCAGCGGAGTTTGGCTGGGGGTACAGAGATTGGGGAAAATAGGTCTGGACTCGTGGGCAGACTAAGATTTCGGCCCCTTTCCTGCCAGCTGGAAGAACTTGGGTAAGAGGCGCGTCTGTTCCCTTCTTCCTTTCTTATGAATACAGAATAACTGATTTTGCCCTGCCTACTTTGAAAGATTCTTACAACAATCAAATGAGATAATAGAGAAAAATGTGCCTTGTAAACTGGGAAGGGCTATATGGATACGAGGCTTAAGAGAGCTAGGGGATAGAAAAAAAATGACAGGGTGATTCATGGTGTTTTCCAGGTCAAAATTCAGGGATGCCCACACGGAGTCTAGTACTGACGTGAATGAACTTGCTAGAAGTTGCTTCCGTCCACAGAGAGAAATTGCTGTAATAGTTTAAACTGTGCAAAGGACAGATCTAACTTATATATATTTTATGAAAACACGGGCACTGCCTGTATTTGATTTTATTTTTTTATGAATGTAATGTGTTGTCACACGGGCTTCTATACCACACCCAGTGCTCATCCCAACAAGTGTCCTCCTCAATGCCCATCACCCATTTACAGCTAAAATTTGGCAAGTGATCTAGGAGACACAATCTTCCAACTGAATAAGGTCTTGTTTTGAAAACAGAGGCTTTGTGCTTTTAATGGCTTTCCATTCTCACACTCTGTGGGCCGGAAGAACTGGATATCGGACTTACAGACAGCTTACAGCTGCTTTTTTCTTGTTTTCTTTTTTTGTAAATTCAGCAAGCTCACTCCATCCCCAAGCCCTTTTCTTTTTTTTTAAATTTTTTTTTCAACGTTTATTTATTTTTGGGACAGAGAGAGACAGAGCATGAACGGGGGAGGAGCAGAGAGAGAGAGGGAGACACAGAATCTGAAACAGGCTCCAGGCTCCGAGCCATCAGCCCAGAGCCCGACGCGGGGCTCGAACTCACGGACCGCGAGATCGTGACCTGAGCTGAAGTCGGACGCTTAACCGACTGAGCCACCCAGGCGCCCCTCCCAAGCCCTTTTCTATTGCCAAGAAAATGAGATGTGTCAGTGTTTCACTTAAAACCGATTCCAAAGGATAACCCCTGAATCGGGAAAAATAAAAGTCGAACAGCGAATGGTTTTGTTTACGTAAGGTGAATTAAATAATTCAATGACCTCTAATTAAGCAGACACCCATGAGGTGACCATTCTACCCCAGATAATGTGAGAGGTGCTGGAGAAACCAACCAACCCCCCGACAAATTAAGTCATGAATTTGTTTCCAAGAAACTCGACAGTTTGGTAAGTAATTACAATGTAGTGTTATTAGCACAGTAACATAACCACCACATACAGGAGGTAAAAATAACTAAAGAACTCGTTGGTTTTCTGGCTTGGGCAAGAAAGAGTCCTTGGTGGAATACATTTCAGGTTTGTATTAAAGGATCGTAAAGAATATGGCAATTGTGCAAGGTCAGGAAAGACAGACACATAGAATAAGACCAAGGGAATAGCTTGTTCACAGACATAGCCTCATTGTCTCGCAAAGCACAGTTGGAGAGCTACAGGGTGTCTGATCTTGCTAGTGAACAGGAAAGGCATGGAACACTGGTGGCTGGGAGTGGAGAAGTAGTGAGGAACCGAATGATGGAGGCCCTTGTATGCCATGCTAAGCCACTTGGACTTCATCTCCTAGATCTGTAGCATCCAGTATGGACAACCCAAGACAAATATGGCTATCTCAAATTCAATTTAACTTAGTTAAAATGTTTACAAATTAATTCAGTTTCCCATTCTTACCAGCCACTCTTGATGGGCTCAATAGCTCCACATGGCTAGTGGGCACCATATTGAAAAGCTCATTTACAGAACACTTTCATCATTGTTGTTTATGGCACGGTGCTGTCATAGATAGTTGGGAGCCTTTGAAGTGATTTAAATGGGAGCGTGCTATGTTAATATTTGCATTTTAGAGAAATAGCTTTGACAGGAAGATAACTTGGGGAGGAAGAAGAAAAAATAATATGCTGGGACATGTGGGTGGCTCAGTCAGTTAAGTCTCCGATTCTTAATTTCCACTCAGGTCATGATCTCACGGTCCTTGAGTTTGAGCCCTGCGTTGGGCTCTGTGCTGACAGGGCAGAGCCTCCCTGGGATTCTCTCTCTCCCTCTCTCTCTCTGCCCCTCCCCACTTGAGCTCTCTATCAAAATAAATAAATAAACTTACAAAAAGAAAAAAGGGAAAAGTGGCGTGCCAGTCTACACAAGATTCCACAAAACTACAGAGGCAGTGAGCATGGGAACTGTAGAGTTGGAGCAAACAAAGCTTTATCATTGTGTTGATTGTTGTATGACTAAACCGATCAGGGATGTCAATCGGGATGGTTACTGAATAGGGGTGCCTGGGTGGCTCAGTCCGTTAAGCATCCAACTCTTGATTTCCAATCAGGTCCTGATTTCGCGGTTCGTGAGCTCGAGTCCCACCTCAGGCTCTGTGCTAACAGTGTGGAGCCTGCTTGGGATTCTCTCTCTCCCTCTCTATCTCTGTCCCTCCCCTGCTTGCACTCGCTCTCTCCCGCTCTCAAAACAAAGAAAGAAATTTTAAAGCCATTCAGATGGCTGCTGAATAAATAAATATGTGTGTGTGATGAAGGGCTCCGCTAACTTTGTTTATATACGGAAAGTGGATTGGGTTTGCTGAAAATTATGGGATAAGAACCAACCAAACTGGTTCCATGGCCCCATGTAGACCATGAAGTTGACAGCCTGAAATTTTCATTTTCAAGCAATATCTTTGACATTTCCGAAACCACAGGTATATTTATCTTCACATCAAAGCACTAAATCATCTTTATAAATCTTTAAGAGGCTGAGAGGCAAGTTTAGAAAATGAAGTTCTCATGGAAATCTTACGAGGAAGCATGGCTCGACATTTCCAGTGTTCTGATCTTTCAGCAATGCCTGCCAGTGTTATGGAAATAAGTCCAAGTCTAACATTTTCCCACTGTGCCTTCTGATTGAACAGACCAGCTACAGTCCATTTGATGAGCGGTCCAGTTAGTCAAAGGGATAGTTGCGGTTTCTGTCAATTGAACCACAGATGGGGGTTAGGTCACTTTGTTGAAAACCAGGGTCAGAAGGGGGACGTGGTGAAGAAGCTAAATGAGTAAAATTGGAGACAGAGTAGCTTTAGTAATTTGCTTCCTGGCAAACTTGTAAAGTTGGGATATGAAGTCTCCTAACGAACCCCCCTGGCCCCCTCCTCTCAACATTTTTCTTCTCTTATTTTTTCCCAAACATCCCCACTATTAGCTACATACACAACTACTAAGAATGATCATGGCTATCGTCTGTTGACACATATGATGTGCCATCCGTGTGTTACATTCTTCTGAACATTATTTCTCTGTGTCACTTTGGCTAAGAGGGACGGATTCAGGTCTCAGACCAAGCTCTGGCCCCAAAACTGTGGATCTGACGGTTCCATGTTTCCCCTTCTCTGGAGAATGATGTGGGACCCATTGGGTCCTCCATTAAGGAAATACTGGCAGAGCTTGGCACTCAGCTGTCATTTCCATAGTCCTAGAAGTGGCTGTCTCCCCCCCTCAATGAGTCTTACAAGAAACAGAAAAACTGGCCTGCAGTGGTGAAGAGAAGAGATGCTAATTTGGCTCTTGCAA
The DNA here is from genome assembly GCF_014898765.1 of Herpailurus yagouaroundi. NCBI lineage: Eukaryota > Metazoa > Chordata > Mammalia > Carnivora > Felidae > Herpailurus > Herpailurus yagouaroundi. The sequence goes on along the minus strand of NW_024412447.1, from coordinate 11,634,051 downwards.
CTCTGAGGGAGCTTTTCCTGTCCTTCCACCAGGAGTAAGTGGATTCAGTAGGACAAGACCAATCCAAGAAAGTGGTTATAATATAATATAATTATATTACATAATATATAATATATAATATTATAATAATATAATAACATATTACAATAATATATAATATATATAATTATATATAATGTATATATAATTATATATAATATAATTATAATATTATATATAATATAATATATTATATTATAATATAAAAATAATAATAATAAATTAATTAAAATATGTCAATCCAGAATGAGGCACGGAGCTCAGTCCAAGGCTTTGGGGGTCAAGAAGGAAGCTGGAAACCCACAAATTCAATAGTGCCAGGATAGGGAGTTTCAACTACCTCAGTCTTCAGGACATTAATGGTCATTCAAAACAATGGTCTCACTCCACCCCACCCCCAAAAATCTACGAGCAATAGATCGTAAACATCTACTAAACGTGAAACACATGCAAACCCACAAGATATTAACAACATACTATGTTATGCCGTCCAAAGTAGCTAGAATGATTGCAGAAAAACAAAAGTTTAACGGGGGTATGCCGACGTGGGCAATTGCATACATTCCTGATGGGGGGTAACTATGAATCATCTGCTAAGAAAGCACTTTGGCAATGTTTGAAAAGGTTAATGTGATTTTTTCACCCATAACGCTTTCTCAAGAAATATATTCTAAAGGATGCATTCAAATACAAATAGACAGAAAGCGAAAGGAACATCAGGAGAGAGATGGAGAAGGAAATTCTAGAGTGTTCATAACATTGAAATTTTTTGCAGTCAGTAAAAACAGAGTCCACCAATATAAAAGTGTGCATTAATAAAGACTGCAGGGTAAAAACAAGAGGAGGAAGGAACTGGCTGGCTCAGTCTTCGTCTCAGGGTTGTGAGTTCAAGCCCCATGTTGGGCATAAAATTACTTAAAAAATTAAATAAGGTTAAAAATTTTTTAAAAATATAGAGACTGCAGGAGAATATAATAAAATGCCATTTGTGGATGGCTCTAGGTGGTGAGACTGCAAATGCTTTATTCCTCTTGTATTTTCTATAATTCCTCAGTTTTTGGCAGAAGACTATACTTAAACTGGCATAGACTAAAGCACTAGTTTGATATGGTGGAAAGATCGCTGGGCTTTGGAGTCAGACTTCCTAAGTTCAGATACTAGCTCCATACTCATTAACTATGTGACTTTGAGCCATTTGCTTAACCTTTCTGTGTATAAGCTCTCCCATCTATAAAATGGGATGCCCATACATACCTCACGGCAGTTGAGTTAATACCTATAAAATGCATCTTGAACAATGCCTGGCATGTGGGAGAATTACATAGCACTAGTAATTATTGTTGTCCATATTAATATTGTGGTGAAGGAAGAATGTCAGTCACATTACATATATACGTTAGTTGTATGACGTTCATTTCAGCCAGCTATCAATCCTTGCCGAAACTCAAGTTTTTCAATTGTAGAATGAGTATAATAATGCCAATATTGTATTTTGATGAAGATTAATGATTGTGTATAATATCCCTATATAATATACATAGTATTATAATATAATATAATACTATCTATTATAATATATATTATATATAATACTATAATATATAATATGTTACTATATATTATGTATAACATAAATAATACATTATAGTATTATGCTATATATATTATATATACTATACAATCTATATTATGTTATACATGGTATATTATATATAGTATACTATAGTATACTATGTATATATATATTATATATATAATATAGTATATAGTATAATATATAATATAGTATATAGTATAATATATACTATATATAGTATAGCATATAGTATAATGTATACTATATATAGTATACTAGAGTATACTATAGTGTAATATAGTACAATATATATATTGTATATATATAGTATACTCTAGTACACTATATATAGTATATATTATACTATATTATATACTATATATAGTATATATTATACTATATACTATATTATATATAGTATACTATATATATACTATATAGTATACTATATATTGTATATTGTATATATTGTATATTGTAATATATAGTAATTGTAAATATAATTGTAATATAGATTGCATATATATATATATACACATACTATGTATACTATAGTATATACTATATATAGTATACTAGTATACTATATAGTGTGTGTGTGTATATATATATATATATATGTGTATATATATATGTGTATATATATACATAGTATACATATATATACTATATATATAGTATATATATGCTATATATATATACATATATACTATACATAAGATAATACTATATTATATTAATACTATAATATATATAAATGGTTGTTTGCAAAGATGAATCATTATATATAGCCATATATAATGTGCATAAACTTAGTGAATATATATATATTTTTTAAATACATATTATATGTACTTAGTAGAAGCAAAATATAGAGCTATTTATGTATATAATATAAGCTAAATAAATAATATCTGCTATTAAGTTGAAAAGCGGAAGAGTTGGGGCGCCTGGGTGGCGCAGTCGGTTAAGCGTCCGACTTCAGCCAGGTCACGATCTCGCGGTCCGTGAGTTCGAGCCCCGCGTCAGGCTCTGGGCGGATGGCTCGGAGCCTGGGGCCTGTTTCCGATTCTGTGTCTCCCTCTCTCTCTGCCCCTCCCCCGTTCATGCTCTGTCTCTCTCTGTCCCAAAAATAAATAAACGTTGAAAAAAGAAAAATTAAAAAAAAAGAAAAGAAAAGCGGAAGAGCATGTTGTACATCTGAAAAGCATGCATGTAGGGAATGTTCGAGGGTCATCATTCGGTTGTAATATCTCATTTGTGTTCTGTAGTGTTTTCTAATGAACAGACTTCTTTACGTAATTCTGTGCTAAGAGTGCACAGGACATTGTGTGAGGAGAGGCAACTCTACCTGTTTCAATATCACACTAAATATTCCCAAATGTCCAATATATAAGTCCCATGGAGTAATGACAAAAGTCCCAGTGTCTCCCTCTGAGGCAGAATCAGCTCATAGATGAGTCCTTTGAAGGTGAAGTCTGATGATAAACAGGTAAGGGATCAATGATGTCAGGATATCTGTGGTTTAAGGAGGGCTGTTTCAGAGCTGCCGAGAAAGGTGCTGAGCAAGGTAGGTCCCTGGGGAGTGGAAGATAGGGGTGTGTGTGTGTGTGTGTGTGTGTGTGTGTGTGTTGGGGAGCCTTCCCTAACACCATCTCCTTCCAAATCTCATGGTCTGAGCTCTGGTCTTCTGGATCCTTACCTGACTTCTCACAGTGGAGGCCCCTTGGAATCACGTCTCACAGAGAAGATCTGAGAAGCGCTTATGGCTGTCCCCAAGGGGCCTCAGCTCAACTGTGACTTCCCAGGTAGACTGTCCGGGGCTGTCCAGGGCAGGGCACTCACCCTTGTCTCTTCTGACCTGAATGGCAGTGACTGCATTAGCATCAGGTCTCTGCACCCTAGGTGTTCAGGTCTAAGCCACTGGCGCAGATTAGATACAAATTGTCCTCCTGAATGAAAGAGTTCCATACTCAGATGGAAGCTGTTGATTTCCAATCTACTCTCCAGATGACCCTATCATTAGGGCACATTAAGTAATTTCCTTCAATTTTGACTTTTGGATTTGGGCCTGAGTTTCTATGGTCAGGCCATACCATTAAGAGTTGTTTAATTAGTTGAAAGAAAGAAAGAAAGAAAGAACGAAAGAAAGAGTTGCTATAAACTAGGGTATTTATTCAGGATTCTAAGATCACCTTGCTTCTCCTGTCCCCTACAAGCTCTTATCAAGAATGTGTTAAGAAATTTAATATCTGATTCTTACTGGTGAGTCAGGAAAATCATTAACAGTCAACTGTAACCACCGCCTCCAGTCTGGAAATACCACCGAGGCTCCTCTTGAGAATTTATTATACTCTGAAAAGATGTCCTGTATCAGCCTCTGCCTTAAAAATACCATTTCTCCCCCAAATGTGTAGCACATCATAGACAAGGGATGTTTCCTAAATACACAGTGAGCCTTTATGAATCAACATAAACAGGGGCACCTGGGTGGATCCATCAGTTAAGACTCTGACTTCGGCTCAGGTCATGATGTCACTGTTCCTGGGTTCAAGCCCCACATCAGGCTCTGTGCCAACAGCTCAGAGCCTGGAGCCTGCTTCTGATTCTGTGTGTGTGTGTGTGTGTGTGTGTGTGTGTGTGTGTGTGTGTCTCTGCCCCTCTCCTGCTCATTCTCTCGCTCTCCCTCGCTTGCTCTCTCAAAAATAAACAAAACATTAAATTTTTTTAAAATAAATAAATTGTGCTCCTGGGTGGCTCAGTTGGTTGAGCATCCAACTTCAGCCCTAGTCATGATCTCACGGTTTGTAAGTTCAAGCCCTGCATCGGGCTCTGTGCTGATAGCTCAGAGCCTGGAGCCTGCTTCCGATTTTGTGTCTCCTTCTCTCTTTGCCCTTCCCCCGCTTGCTCGCGCGCTCTCTCTCTCTCTCTCTCTCTCTCTCTCTCTTTCAAAAATAAATATTAAAAAATTTTAAAATAAAGAAAGAAATCAACACCAGCAAAAATCAGTCAACAGTTTCAGTTGGCAAGGGCAAAAATCTTGTTCGTTTTGGTAACCAGCACCCTCCTGCTTCCCAGAGAACATGCCTGGCATGGTGCTCGAAGACATCTAAAGGAAAAAATGGGTAAACAACATGAATAAGACAAAAGACATACAAATATGCTTAATCTCACTAATAAATAAAGACACACAAATTGGAATACAATACAACTTTGACCTTGACACAAAAATGAAAAAGGCTAATAACACCCTGTGCTGGTGGAGGGGCGCAGATAACAGGCACTTTCAAACGTTGTCGGCCGGGGGTTTAAAATGATGAAATTCTTAGGGGGAAATCTGTGTAAAAGTTCTACTGAATACTGAAGCGTCCTACCTTTGACCCAGCAATGCCACTTCTCTGATTTCAGTCCACAAACCATTCTCACACGACGATGTGTGCGTAAGGACGGTCATTTCGGGAATATTGGTAAGAGTGAAATATGGGAGAACACACTGGCAAGCATTTTTATAGCCACAGACAATAGCGGCTGAGCACTTCCTTCATGTTCATCTCCTTAGTATGGGTTTCAAAGGTAGTATCTCATTTAATCTGCTCAATACGTTTAGGAAATTGATTCTACTAATATTCTTTAGGCTCGGATCAAAACAGACTCAAAGGCAGATGTTGAACCAGGAAAAGCATAGGGCTCTATTTTTCTTCCTCTTCTCTCTTTTAATACCTAGTGCAACATGATGTTCTAGAGGCTTTACTCCTTTGACAAATTTTTTTTAACTTTTATTTATTTTTGACGGGGGGGCGGGGCAGAGCATGAATGGGGGAGGAGCAAAGAGAGAGGGAGACACAGAATCCGAAGCAGGTTCCAGGCTCCAAGTTGTCAGCACAAAGCCTGATTCAGGGCTCGAACCCACAAAGTGTGAGATCATGACCTGAGCCGAAGTCGGACGCTTAACCGACTGAGCCACCCAGACGCCTCTCGATGCTTTACTCCTTTAAATGCATTTAACATAATTTAGGGTAGACCTCTTATCTTCATCCTCATTTTACAGTTGAGGCCCCTGACAGTTAATAGAGGCTAAGTAACTTGCCCAAGATCCCACACATAGCAAGTGGCAAATCAGTTACTATTAACCACTGTGCTCTGTGCCTTCCTTAGTAAGGATGGAATACTTAGCTTAGTATCCTTTTTCTGACCCAATTAAATGTTCTAAGCCTCCACTTTACATATGAAATGGGAATAACAACATTATCTTACAAAATTTTGCGAGTTCACCTATCTACATCAAATTGTACCAGGCTTGACGTAAAACTACAGTTAAAATAGCATTCCGTTAAGAAAAGAAAAGCCAAGTATATTTGGTCTGTAACAAATGCACTTAAAATGCAAAGCCTCAAGTAGGTTAAAAGTTAAGTGGAGTTAAGTAATCAAAAGAAAGCTGGAGTCACTATATTCAGACAAAGCAGACATCAGAACAAGAGAAATTATCAGGGATAATGAGGGGCATTACATAATAATAAATCACTCAATTCTCCAAAAGATGCAATTCTAAATGTATATGCACCTAACAACAGGGCATCAAAATAGGTAAGGCAAAAATTGACAGAATTATGAGAAGAAAAAGAAAAATCCAATAGTATAGTTGAAAACTTCAACACACCCCTTCAGTAACTGATAGATCAGATAGGCAGAAAAGCCAAAAGGATTTAGTTGCCCCGAACTATCAATCAACTCATCTAGTTGACATTTAGAGAACACTCCACCCAAAAAGAGCAAAATGCACACATCTTTGTAGCTAATATGAAACATTCCCCAAGATTGACCATATTCTAGGCCATAAAACACACCAACAAACTTTTAAAAATATAACTCCTATAAAGTATATTCTCATACCGCAATGAAATTAAACTAGAATTCAACGAGAGGGGGCGGGAAAATCTCCAAATATTCAAAACTCAATAATGCACTTGTAAATAGCACATGGGTCATAGAAGAAGTCTCAAGACAAATCTAAAAATGTTTTAAGATAAATGAAAATAAAAATAAAACTAAGTAAAAGTTGTGGGTTGCAGCAAAAGCAGTGCTTTAAAGGGAAATTTATGGCATTGTATGTATGCATCAGAAAATAAGAAAGCTCTAAAATTAATAACCTAAGTCTTCCACCTTAGTAAACTAGAAAAAGAAGGGCAATGTAAGCCTAAAGCAAGCAGAAGAAAAGAAATTTAAAAATTAGAGCAGAAATCGAAGAAATTGATGGGGCACCTGGGTAGCTCAGTTGGTTAAACATCCAACTTCAGCTCAGGTCATGATCTCACCATTCATGGGTTCAAGCCCTGCATCAGGCTCTGTGCGGACAGCTCAGAGCCTGGAGCCTGCTTCAGATTCTGTGTCTCCCTCTCTATCTCTACCCCTTCCCCGCTCACGCTCTGTCTCTCTCTGTCTCTCTCAAAAATAAATAAACATTAAAAAAAAAAAGAAATCAAAGAAAGTGAAAACAGGAAAGCAATAGAGAAAATCAATAAAATCAAAACCTTTCAAATAATTGGAAAAAGTCAGTAAGATTTGAAAAGTCAGGCTGATCAAGAAGAAAAGAAAGCAGACACAAATTAGCAGCATGAGAAATGAAGAAGGGTCATCATTGCTGGTCCTCCAGATGCTAAAAGGGCAATAAAAGAATACTATGAACAATAACACGCCCACAGATTGATAACATAGATAAACTAACACCTTGAAAGATGCCAGCTACCAAAACTCGTATAAGAAGAAGTAAATAGTCTCAGTTTGATAATATCTGTTAAATAAATTGAGTCAGGGTGCGCCTGGGTGGCGCAGTCGGTTAAGCGTCCGACTTCAGCCAGGTCACGATCTCGCGGTCCGTGAGTTCGAGCCCCGCGTCGGGCTCTGGGCTGATGGCTCGGAGCCTGGAGCCTGTTTCCGATACTGTGTCTCCCTCTCTCTCTGCCCCTCGCCCATTCATGCTCTGTCTCTCTCTGTCCCAAAAATAAAATAAACGTTGGGAAAAAAAAATTTTTTTTAAAAATAAATAAATAAAAATAAAAAAATAAATAAATTGAGTCAATATTAAAGGCCTTCCAAAAAAAAGAAATCACTGGGTCCAGATGGTTTCACCAATAAATTCTCACAAACATTTAAAGAAGGAATGAAACCAATATTACAATCTCTTGCAGATTTAGGAGAGGAAGTATTTATTAATTCATTCTGTGAGACCTGCATTCCCCTAATAATCATACAAGATAATAACATTACCAGAAAGGTAAACCTCAGACTTGCATCTCGATTGAGCATAGATGTAAAAATATCCCACAAAATATTAGCAAATCTAATAATGTATAAAAGGAATTATACCCATGACCAAGTGGGTTTTATCCCGGGTACACAAGGCTGGTTGAATATTTGAAGATCAATGTAACAGACCACATCCATAGGTTAGAGAAGAAAAATCACGATCATATCGATGGACTCAGAAAAGCTTTGAGATATTTTTGACAAAATCTAACACACATTTATGATTAAAAACTCTTACCATACTAGAGGTACGGAGGGAATTTCAATTTGATAAAGAACGTCTACAAAGAACCTCTGGTTGACATCGTAGTTAATCGTGACAACTGGATGCTTTCTCCCTACGATTTGGAACAAGACAAGATTGTCCTTTCTCACCACTCCTGGTTAACGTTGTACTGGAAGTTCTAGCCAATGCAATAAAGCAAGAACAGGAATATATATAATACTTGTGTATGTATTGTATATTTTTATATTACTGCATATGTTAAAACATATATAATAACATAATATATATAAATTATAGATCCCAAAAGAGATAGATTAGACAGGAAGAAATAAAACTGCCTTTATTCACAGATGATATGATTGTCTATGTAGAAAATACAAAAGAATCCACAAAAACCTCCTGAAACTCGTAAGTGAGTGTTGCAAGGTTTCAGGGTACATACACAAAAGTCAATTGCGTTTCTATTTTCCATCAGGAACAGTAGGAATTTACAATAAAATGACTATTTACAGTAGCTCCCCCAGAAGTGAAAGATTCAGGCACAGTACCAGGCATAAATCTAACAAAATATGCACAAATTATGTGTGCATGTCCTTGAATAGGCGAATGGATAAGTAAACTGGTATAGCCATACCACGCAATATTTTTCAGTGATAAAAAGAAATCATCTATCAAAACCCAAAGGGACATGGATGGATATTAACTGCATATTGCTAAGTGAAAGAAGCGAGTCCATTAAAATTACATAATGTGGGATTCCAAATGCATGACATTCTGAAAAAGGCAAAACTACAAAGATTAGAAACAGAACAGTGGTCACAGGGACAGGGCTTCCAGGGGAGAGAGAGGAGGGTTGACTCAGCATCGGGAATTCAAACATGGGGGATTTTTTTTTAGGGTTATCAAAACATTCAGTATGACACTGTAATGGCAGAGGTGGACACTAGGTGTTTTTTCAAACCCCGTAGAACTTTACAGCACAAAATATGAACCTTGAAGCACGTGCATTAAAAAGTAGTTTAGGAGGACAGAGGATCCCAGATAGAATGCACGGTGTATGTATTATAAATGTATAAAACAACCTAGCTGAAGTGGGGGGAGAGAAAATGTGCCGATCCAAATAACCTTGGAAATGAGTGAAGTCTGTAAAATTAAAGGCGAAAAAAACTGTGCAGAAGCCCTATATTCTAGATGATAACTGTATATCCACATATGTGTACTATAGAGAGATGAGTTAACAATTCTGACCCTGCTATCCATTGATATTTGAGATGAACAATGAAACACATGGATGGAGGATGGTGTGAGTCAGGTTTTCACTGTTGGAGTAGAAATTTACAAACTGGCAAAGGGAGGAGGCTAGAATAATCAATGTGGTAATGAATTAGAGTTGGAGATATCGGTAAGAACAGTTTACCTTAACATAGAGATGGTTACATGTAGAACTGTGTCATAATATGTATATATGCATCAGTTACTATACACACATGTATCTCCTTGCTCTGTCAGCACAAAGGTCAGGAAGAAGGTCAAGAAGCAAGCACACCCCAGTAGCAATGAGCACACCTATGATCCAAATCTTGGTTTTTAATACCATTCTCCAATAAAAAGAACGAGGGTTTTTGGAAAAGGGGCTGATTCTAGGACAGGGCAGGAAATACGGAAGATGAGCCTGGAGCATCTTGTAATGACATATAGGAAGGAAATACCACCTCCCTAAAACAAGCAAACAAACAAACAAACAAGCAAAAGCAACCAAAAATATTCAATGGTGAGGGTATTTCAGAAACACACAGGATCAACTAAACTCCCAAAAGCTCACGGACAATCTGAGCAGCAAAATCAATAAAATAGTATTCTCAGATACTGTTCCCAGTAGAATAACCCAAAGTATAAAATCGATATCCACGAGCCCAAGCTAATACAAATAACTGAATAAACAAATAAATGGGGGCGAACAGATAAATTTCCCATGCAGAAAAATTCCAAATAATTTAGGTAACTACCCCGTCTTCAAGGAGGTGGGGCATAACCCCCCCCCCAACCACCACCACCACTCCATAAGCATGGGCTGTACATAGTGACCTCTTCCCAAAGAGCACAGCATGGAAAGGGAGAAAAAAAGAAAAGTAACTTTATAGTAGAGAAACCTGACAAACAGCACCTCGGCCAGGCGATCGTGGCCATCATGAACAGCCGTAAATCATGTGGACAGCACGTCCCCTTGATATCATGTGAAGAAAATGACACTCCACCTCTGTGATTTTCCTCCCCAAAACTCATAACCCCAGTGTACTCATCAGAAGACCATCAGACAGATTGCAATAAAGGGCCATCCTGCACTATATTTCATAGGACGTTTCAAAGCATCAAGGTCATCAAAGACAAACAAAGTCTGAGAAAGTGCCATAGCCATCAGGAGACTAAGGAGACATGACAATTAAACGTGATTTGGCACCTTGGATGGTATCCTGGAACGGAGGAAGGACATTAGGACATAGTTCCATAAACTGGAAATTTGAACAAAGCATGGACTTTAGTTAGTAATGTATCGAGATTGGTTCACTAATCATATCAAAGGTATCACACTAATGTCATGTTAATAGTAGGGGAAAATGAGGAAGAGGTCATGAGAACTCTACTATCTTAACGCTTCTGTAAATACAAAACCCTTTTAGGTAAAACTTAAAAAAAAAAACCCAATATTCACATAAAAATATTGTTCTGGCTCAACTCCCACCTTTTCTGGGAGAAATCCAGCCCTGTCCAGCTGCCCACAGAATGTCTGGGAATTCTCCAGAAAGTGTCTTCGTTGACTATTAGGACGTTTCTCACGGTGGCCCATGACAAGGTCCCAAACAGGACCATTTGCAAACTTCACCTTGAAGCTCTCGCATGTTCCAAAAGAGAAGGGCACTATTATCACAATTAATGGCCACCGCCAGTGGTCACCAGTATTTTATGTGTGGTTTGGGGGTGGGCTTCTTAGAACTCTGAAGGGAGCAGAAAGGGCTATTTTGTGGAGGAACCTGCCCTTCCTTTTCCAGCAACCGAAGTGTCTGTGAAAGGGGCATGGGAACCTCTGACATGAGCTTTTGTCTTGACTAAAGGTCCTTTAGGATATCAAGAAATAAGAAGCGACACTGAGTGCTTCTAGGAAGCCACCAGACCAAGCAAATGTCTTTAGTCGGTGTCTTAATGTCACTCCATTTCCTGCTTCCACAACCTTGCCTGGGTTTCTTTGTCCCTGACCTGTGGTTCGTGCTCAGGATTCTCTCTTTGAAAATCTGCCCCTGCCTGAACATCATCTTGTTTTCCATATTCCTGGCTGTGTTTTCAGAATCTTGGTCCTTAGAATTTGGCTGCCTGGCCTGACCATGGCCCTGGGATCATTGGCTGAACTCCCCACCCTCCTACTTACTGGTTGGGGAGACTAATTTCTTAATTTCTGGACTCTCTCTGATTTCCAGCCCCATATCACACCAGTACCCAGACAACTATAATAATAACATCAGGCATTTGTTGGCCATGCACTGTATATCATCAAAAGCACAGAGTTCAACTGCCTGAACTCTCCCAAGGTAGGGACCTTGGGTAAGTGTGATTATTATAAAAAGCTGTGGGCTGGAGTTAGGAAGTTGCTCCCAGAAAATTAATGACAGTGAGGATGCACTTGATTCCACAGAAGTAGAAGGAAGAGGAGAGGGTGACTCTGATCCAATTTCTCATCTAGCTATTTAAGTAAAACCAGGGATGTAAAACTCTACCAGAAAACCCAAGCATCAGGAGTGGTGATAGGAACACATTAGAGTCAGGGTAAGAGGATCTATTAGGAACAAACCCGTGGAAGCTTAGCTCACTTTTTTAGTAACTGGCTGGTAAAATATCTTTGGTCCCTAGGATGGGGATGGCGGGAACTCATCCTTTTCTCCCAATGGATACCATCTAGCAACTTGGCAAGATGTTTTCCCAATGGGCTGCCTACGCCAACATGGACGCTGAGTTTGCATGGTGACTCGAGTCTGTGAAATGGCTTTGCACCTGTGGAAGGAAACAGTCCCATAAATTCCTCACGTCTCTTGTTCAGGATGCAGACCATCTTTCCAGGGGTGTGTAGTATGGAATGGCCTCTCCTTCCACTTCTGCTCCCAGACCATTTCACTCGGAGCCCTTCTTCCACATCTGCTTCTCACCTCTTCTCATTGTTGCTCTGCTGGAAGTAAAACGTGACCTTCTTCCCCAGAACTCGGCCATCCCTTGGCCTGTGATGGTTAATTTGATGCGTTAACTGGCTATGATACCCCATTATTTGGTCAGAACCGAGTTTATACATATAGATGTGGATATAGAGAGAATCCGTGGGGGCGCCTGGGTGGCTCAGTCGGCTGAGCATCTGACTCCTGATTTCGGCTCAAGTCGTGATCTCATGGTCATGAGATCAAGCCCTGCTTTGAGCTTTTTGCTGGGTATGGAGCCTGCTTGGGATTCTCTCCCTCTCCTTCTGCCCCACCCTGCTCTTGCACGTATGCAGGTGCACACTCTCTCTATCCCTCAAAAAAAGGAAAAGAATAGAATATGTGGATATATAGGGTATATATGGATATGGATATATCCATATATATAGGGTATATATGGATATATATATATATATATATATATATATATACATATATATACATATATATATGCAGTTGACCCTTGAACAACACGGGGTTGAACTGCGGGGTCCACTTACATGTATACATACATAAATAAATGTATACATAAATAAGTACAGTGTTTTACATGTATTTTCTCTTCCTTACAATTGTCTTAATAACATTTTCTTTTCTCTAGCCTACTTTGTTGTAAGAATATGGTATGTAATACATATACGAAATACGTGCTCATTGTCTGTTTATGGTATCGGTAACGCTTCTGGTAAACAGTAAGCTATGAGTGGTTAAGTTGGGGGGATCAAAAGTTATACGCAGATTTTCAACTGTGCAGGGGGAGTCAGTGCCCTTCAGTTGTTCAAGGGTCAGTTGTGTGTATTCTGTTCCCTTGGAGAAGTCTGACTGATGACGGATACATCAGTGAGCAAACCCGACACAGTGAACAAAATAATGGTAATAAATGAGCAAAGGTGTTTTGTTGCCTTAGGTTTCACTTTAATGGAAAAATAATAGTAATAGTAGAAAGAAGTAGAAGAATTAGAATGAGAAGGAGAAGGAGAAGGAGAAGGAGAAGGAGAAGGAGAAGGAGAAGGAGAAAGGAGGAATAAGGAAGGAGGAAGGAGGAAGGACTGTCCTCATAGCAACAATCATCTCTATAGCTCACTGTTAAAAATAAGAAAAGCTCCCCCATTGCCTTTCCAGGATTGATCACGGAGAGACCTGAAAATGAAATTCTTTCACCTACTTTGACTAGTGTCCAACATCCGGAGAAAGAACTTAATGTTTCTGGAAGTCACGCTATGGAGGCATGATTGATTCAACCCCAGGGCTACATTTGTTCGGCTGTCACAGGAGAGCCTTTATGGTGGCAACCACGGCCACCTGTGGGTCCATGGTGACATCAGACCCAGAGTGCCCTAGAGGGGTTTTAGATAGTTGAAGGATTGCCATGCAGAGGAAAGCAACACTCTTTTTGTTTGTTTGTTTCTAAAGGCAAAATCAATGGGTGAAAGTGACGGGAAAACTTCGAAAAATTTCACCTGGCTGGGGGAAGTGTCTGGCTGCCTTCTGAGGGTGACCACCGTCATCCATGGATGAGTGGAGTATCTGGGAAGATAATGTGGTTGGTTCTCTAGTGTGGTACACACACACACACACACACACACACACACACACACAGACACACAAACACACAATGTGGGCTTTAAAGAAAGTTTCATGTTCACTTTCTTCGCTCCATCATTCAGCCACTGAGTAGCTATAGGCACGTCACATAATCTCCAATCCTTAGGGTTTTCTTATCTGTGAAAGTCCAATGACAGTACTTACGTAGCAAACATGAACGTGAGAGAAAACAAAAGGAAAGGGGTCGATACTTTGTTCAGTAAAGGTGATCGTGATCCTTCGCTGCATGAAGTGAACTCCAAATTACCTCATGGATGTAGCGAGGTATAAATCTCTGAATCTGAGCTGTGGCGGGAGAAGGTATTGGTGTATCAGTGAGGACAAAGATCACCTAACCACAAATGGGTTTGACTTGTGGTACTGGTGGCAAATGGGTGGTTTTCTTTGAGATCCTCCTTAGGTTCAGTTCACCACTAGAGAAATTTCTGCTTTACCATAGACATGGTAAAAGGTGGTTGGCTATTTTTCCCTGGGGGTTGGGACAGGTCTCCTGGATTTGAGGGAGAAGTAGAGTAGACTTTTCCAAGATTTCTGAGACTCCTTTCCAGTGGCTCAGCACCCAACAAAGAATCTATCTATCTATCTATCTGTCTGTCTATCACTGATGTATGAATCTATCATTGATCTATTGACTGATGTGTCCATCCATCTATTGATATAACTATCTATCTTATGTTGAATTAAAATGAAAGTAAGTTATGAGACTTCTCACACTAACTGGCCCTCTGTAATGGAAAACAGTCAACTCTTTTAGAAATGATTAATTAAATCTTAAAGAATGAACATTTTGGTTTCTAGGCATGTTAGAGAATACCTTTTGGTTACAGGGCAATCGTTTCCGAAAATGTACTTTTTAATTCAGATTTCAATTGATCCCATTACTTCATTTGCGTTGCTTTCCACTTATTTTAGAATTCCCAGATTTTGTTTTGTTTCACTTTGTTGTTTACATAATGCACTTTTTGCTAAATTTGCTGGTAGGTGAATTGGCATATTTAAATGTAGATTTCTCTATTTAATGATGAGTTCAAACTTGTGCTTTAAAAAAGTTGAAATTTTGCAATTAAGTAGTGACATAATTTTTTGTTTGCATGTTTTTTTAATTCATATTTTGCCAGGCCCTTTGATATATAATTTCCTTTGATTAAATGTTAACAAATATGTCCTCATTTAAAGAACATTTATTTTATTTTATTTTATTTTTTTCATTTATTTTATTTTTGAGAGAGAGAGAGAGAGAGAGAGAGACCGAGCGGAACGGGGGAGGGGCAGAGAGAGAGGGAGACACAGAATCCGAAGCAGGTTCCAGGCTCCGAGCTCTCAGCACAGAGCCAGATGCGGGGCTCGAAACCACAAAGTGTGAGATCATGACCTGAGCCGAAGTCAGACACTCAACCTACTGAGCCACCCAGGCACCCCTGATTTAAAGAACATTTAAATAGTATTCAGTGTTTTATTCTTTTATTATTGGGGAAGTATCTACTATTAAAAAGTGGCTCAGTCGGTTAAGCGTCCAACTTTGGCTCAGGTCACGATCTCACGGTTCGTGAGTTCGAGCCCCGCATCCGGCTCTGTGCTGACAGCTCGGAGCCTGGAGCCTGCTTCGGATTCTGTGTCTCCCTCTCTCTCTGCCCCTCCCCACTCACGCTCTGTCCCTCTGTCTTAAAAATAAATGAAACATTAAAAAAAATTTTTTTAAGTAAATGTTTCTTGTAAAGTTTCATTTCCTCCATCAATCCAAAACAGAGTTCCTAAGGCTTAAATTAACCCGTGCCGCACGGATCATGTAGAAATGCCCCAAGCTGGTATAGCCAAGGGGATGCTTTAAAGGTGACTAGCAGAAACGTGAGGGCATTTATATTTTTGCCCAGGACAGGTCCATTTAGAGTTTGGACTACCAGAAGGATACTATTCTTCTGCCAAAAGGGGCTTAAAATGTCTATTCCTTATTTGCACACAAGGAGGACAATGGCAGACTCCGCCCAACGTACAGATCTTGTGATGAGGTTAACGACACACTGGAAAAACCACATGGCTGTATTTGCTAGAATTCTGCCAGCGTTTTGCAGAGCCTATTGAAGGCCAGGAAGCCTCCACGGGATCTAAGAGCGATGGGTGCATGGACGCTGATTGCATTATTAAGACGCACTAACGGACAAATAAATAATTAAACAAGAGGCCTGGGCAATGATTATGATTCATCCATTCTTTGCAGCTGAGCTCCCTTCAACCCGAAACAAAGCAGAAACCTTGGTGGTTACAGACAGCAAGCTCTGCATAAGCCATCGCTAGAACCTTCTCAGATGCAAAGGACAGGGTCTGGAGCTGATGTGCAGTGTGGATGAGTATACGACTGCTGGACCTGTGAACCCGCGAGCTCTGAACAAAGATGAGAGCTTCAGCCATGCTGGTTGGGTCTTATGGGAAATGAACTGGAGCTCCATGGTCCTTCCTTTGCGGCTCATTCTCTGCGGTTCATTATACGAACCACAGAGAAAAATATATGAGGTTCACCCTACCAAGTACATGTTTAGTAATTCTCAAAACACTGTTTTGGCGTTGATTTCTCATGGACCTGAATTAGGATCTTCTTTGCGGTCTGTTCTCAGTTTCAAAATGCATGGGGCAAACCCCAGCTGATGATTATTGCCTTGATCTTCAGACCACAGAGGTGGCAAATCCTGGTCACTTTTATTACAAGGAAAGAGAGCCAGAATTTGTATAAAATACAAAACATGTAAATCAGAATTCCCTTGAGAAAAGACGAGGCACTGTAGGCATGCCAAGTAGAAAAGGCTCTAACAGAGGGCATTAAAAGCCTACATAATCATTGGAAGTCGTGCAAACGATCGATAGCGAAGTTTTGAGAAGGAGGTAATTAACAAGAGCTCTCCAGGAACCCACCACAAATCTCAGGAAACTCAGAGGGTTAGCTGCCTACAATATCGAGACAGGTAAGCTTTAGGACCTCGCCTAGAAGGCACTAGGAACTTTATACTGGACATCTGCTCATGTGACTACGGGCAACTGCCATCAATAATAATAATAATAAAAAATAATGACTTCTCTTTTCTGCCTTCCAGATTTCACTTGTTTGCACTGCCTTTGGGAGTCTCTAACCTGAAACCACATAAAGATAGACATTCTGAGAAATGTTATCTCCGTGTTTTTCCCTCGTGATGCAAAAAATAAATAAATAAATAAGACTAGAAGAGGTCGGCGAGGTGACACCGAGTTAAAAACAGATAATCCAGCATAACGAGGAAACCCAGGGAAACTCGGGAGAAGGCAAGAATCATTACAAAACTCTGCTTTGTAACATGGTGGTCAGACTGAATTACCGCTCAGCAAATATTCATTCTCCCTTTCCCTCCAGCCCTGTGGGAGAAATTAATTTTCCCTCCCCGCCCATGTGGACTTGGGCATACGGTCTTGCTTTGGCCAAAGGAATATAGGCAGAAGCGACCGTGTGGAGGTTCCAAGGAGGGGCTTCAAGAGGCACTGCACGTTTCTCCCAGGATTCTTGAGATTCGGCACTCAAGAATCACTGCCCCTTCGGCCCTGGAGATGCCAGATTAAAACAACAACAAGACAACACGGTGCCCGGCCAACAGAGCCACGGACAACCTCCAGACCCCTGACACACACTCACCCTTATAAGCCGTGAGATGTGGGGGGTTGCTTGGAACCTCAACAAAACATCCGGTCTCTGAACCTGTCCTTTATTTATCGCCTCTTTCCTATGAGGATAGTTGTACTATACAGAGGAATTAGCCCAGATTTTGGAGTCCTGGCTGTATCCGATCCTAATCGCTCTGCCGGCAGGTACATTTGCTCTTTCTGAGGCTCCATGTCCTCACATACAAGAGGATGAGATAATAGAAGCGCTCCACACTCACAATTTACTTTGCCCTCAGCGTATTGAGCCCTTACGTTGATTGCCTTTTGCAGTTTCAATAGAGCGATGGCCTAGGAATTTATTAGTCACACATTATTAGGAGACCGAGGCCTCTATAAATAGACTTTTTTTTTTTTTAATCCATAACCACACAGGGCTAAGAATAACCCAGGCCAAAATCTATCCTCTAGAGCCCAAGCTCTTAATGTAGGGAGGAACTAGAATTATGACGGGGTACGGTAAGCCCAGTGCCCACTGCTACCTTCCCTTCCTTCCCCCAAACTCTCCTCTTCAGGCTTCGTAGAACCTATCATTCCATGTTCCCCTTGAACTTCCCATCACTTTGCTGGATCTCCGAAACCGGTGTATCCAACGAGGTTAGGGCGCTGAAAGGTATTTGTAAGATAAAGAGACTTCACCCAGGAGAGCAGGGTTGACGAAGCTCTAGGAAGGCAAGAGTGGAAAAGTCAGGGAAGTCCACGACCAGATCTCAAGGTTACCACCAGCTTTGCGGGAAGCTGACTGCCCACGTCAGGAGAACACAGGCCCCCAAACTGACGTCCACACTTGTCTGTGCCACAGGGGCAGGTGAGTCATAAGAGCCTGTCCAGGCGTTGGCCATGTGTACCAAAGCCCAAACATCAGCTCGCTACTGTCCAAGGAACAGGAGTGGCCTTCGGCTTCACTTCTGTCTTTAAAGCTGCCTTTAGCGGAGTGTAAACCAGGTGCTGACCAGGGATCCTGGGAGGTGGCCTTCCTGGTTTCCTCACCTGTTCTATAGGGAGAGCACAGGAGGGAGCCAGAACAGTGCAGAATTCTGGTACAACAACATCTGGCACGGTCTTGTCCCTTTGACGCCTTGCCTGTCCGTACATTTCCAATATTTAACTTCCAGGCACGAGGAAGGCAAGAACCTAACATGAGAGAGCTCCACGCGGTGCAACCAAAGACCTACCCCCTCTCTGCTCCAGAGGGAAGGCTCCGGTCCCACCGGACACTGTATCTACCCTCTGGCTGATGTTGGTTCTCCTTCTACTCATTCTTCAGCAACTTGTACCCTAGAGAGTATCTATTTCACATAATTACCACCAGTGTGCCTTACTCAAGGTGGTAAGATAAGAGGACAAAGTACAAGACAATTATAAGCAAATATTTAACCAGAAAAACCTGGAGGAACTTGCGCGTGTGCTTTACGTGTGTTGGTTTGCTGGTTGACCACAGCCTCGGATGTAACACTTGGTGTCCAGAACTTCCGTCTTCACCCACGTGCTCTCTGATCCCTTCGTAGCCATGGTTCTCTCTCTGATGGGGTGACAGACTTGCCCTCCCACAAGGTGGTCCTGCCTCTATTTATCCTTGTCACCCACTCGCACAGAGCATTTAGAATGGAATTGCCAAGAGTCTCCTCCCCAAAGAAAAATGCTCCCAGGTTTCAGATAGATACTTTCCAGATCTACGCTTCTCAGGCTCCCACCCCCACTCCTATTCCTTGGGCTTCTACCAATGCTAACAAAATATCATTATTAGTTTTGGCGTGTAAACTGGCTCCGCCCAGGTGACAACCTGTAGAGATCTCTCTGGGCGATGCTGGGATCTCACCCAGTTGTGGGTCTGGAGGCGATGAGGGGGTAGCCAGGGTGGTTCTTGAGAATGGCTCTCGTCAAGGTAAACTCATTGCAAGGTCTTTAAACGGGGCGGAGGGGGGCGGCATGGGGTTACTTCTGCCTTCAGTGGAATTAGGTGGGCAACGGGGCGGCCAAGGGAGTTGTGTTTATCAGAATCTCCAAAACTCAATGTGCCCCAAGCAACACTATCACGCACTAAAGGAGAAAAGGCACAATAGATCGTTTCCACCTGTAAGGTCCACCATCCCCTTCCGAAGAGAAAGCGTAGTACCAACTATCTCTTAGGTCAGGACCCACAGCTGCTGCCAGGCTCCCGGAGGGACCACCAACAGGTGTTACTGTGAGAGATTGCTTGTCACCTAAACCCGCGGTCATACCCACCGCTGTGAAAATGGCTTCCGCTTCTCTTCCTTCTTCCAAATCTTGCAGGAAAGCTCTGGGAACACAATGTAAGCCAGAATCCTGCTGGCAAGGAACTGGAGGAAACAGATGCCCAGCTCTCGGCACCTGCCCTACCCAGGAGAGCATGGAAGGCGTTGACAGACAGACACTGCCGACAGACAAGTGTCTGGCCCATCGGGGTTACACGTTCTCCTCCACAGTTCTCCTCTCAGCACTTTCCACGTGGTGCTGGAATGTTCTCTAAGCTTTTCTATCATTGCTTTAACCTCTCTACCTGGCCTAACATAGTCGTGGCTTAGTGATCCTTGAACGTGTGAGGATTATCACCCGGGTCCATGACTATGAAGGTCAAGCTCTCCCATTGCACTCCAGTCTTTATTAGAAAAAAAAGGAACCCATCCAATCAGGAAAGACAGAAACTGTTTTTAATAATACTCCTTTGTTACTTGGAAAATCAACCCCATCATGTGGCCCGGTCAACTCCCATGAAATCCAGCCCCACAGTTTCTCAAATGCCGTTTACCTCACTTCAGGAAGGAGAAACCTTTGCAAAGTATGTATGCAGGAAGGCCAACTTTAGCTGTCTCTATAACTTCTCCGGGTTTCTTTTTTTTTTTTTTTTTTTTATGTGTATTTATTTTTGACAGAGAGAGAGAGAGAGAGAGACAGAGCATGAGCGGGGGAAGGGCAGAGAAAGAGGGAGACACAGAATCCGAAACAAGCTTCAGGCTCTGAGCCCTCAGCACAGAGCCCGACTCGGGGCTCGAACTCACAGACTGTGAGATCGTGACCTGAGCCGAAGTGGGACGCCCAACCGACTGAGCCACCCAGGTGTCCCTACTTCCCCAGGTTTCTTAAAGCCTCATTAAAGAGATGGGAGCCATGATGCCACAGGGATCCCTACACTCATCAGCGAAATGCCAGGGAAGGAGATAACAGAGGCCGAGGACTATTAGCCGAGTTATCACGGAACCCACACTGTATTTAGCTGTAAGCACTGTACCTCGTGGCTTAATTAGGAACCCTGGTTAACCCAGAGTCAGACTGACAGTTTATCGTTCGGTCACACTTCTGAATTATTCCTTATGTGGAATATGTGGTGGTTCCCCAGAAAGTCAACCCTGATATTTCATGCGTGGACCCCAAAGAAGGCAGGAAATACTTGGAAATAGGCGTGAGAGACAGATGGGAGCAACCATAGGCACTTGCTTATTTATTTAACAAGGGTGTTCATTCATTTAACAAGCAGGCATCGGGGGCACCTGGGGGGCTCCGTCAGTTGAGCGTCCAACTTCGGCTCAGGTCTAGATCTCACGGTTCGTGGGTTCGAGCCCCGCGTCGGGCTCTGTGCTGACAGCTCGGAGCCTGGAGCCTGCTTCGGATTCTGTGTCTCCCTCTCTCTCTGCCCCTCCCCCGCTCATTCTCTCTCTCTCTCTCTCTCTCTCTCTCTCTCTCTCTCTCTCTCTCCCTCTCCCCTTCTCTCTCAAAAATAAATGAACACTAAAAAAAATTAATAAGCAGGTATTGTGCTAAGCACTCCGGAGAAGATAGTTACAAGAGATGTGGTCCTAGGGTTCTAGTAGGTTAGACTCTAGGGAGGAAAATGGAGCGAGCTGTGTAGGTTCTCTGGATCTCAAAGTCTCTTCTGGAAGGTGTTGGGAGTGATGTTGGGAGCAGTAAGGAAAAAAAGTCACAGAGGCTAGCTGTAAAGAATAAGTTAGACAGATATGTGATACCTACATATACGTGTATACATGTGTACATATACACGTACGTACGTGCATATACTTGTGTGTGTATAAGCTCTCCATGCCATCCTGGGAGACTGAGACTCAGTGAGCCTGGCAGAAAGCACAAGCCGAGGAAGATACGAAAATTGCTTGATTTTTCAAAAGTGTTTTACTTGTTTATTTTGAGAGAGAGAGAGAGAGAAAGAGAGCCAGAGCAGGGGAGTGGCAGAGAGAGAGGGAGAGGGAGAGAGAATCCCAAGCAGGCTCCATGCTGCCAGCATAGAGCCCAACCCGGGGCTTGATCCCACGAACTGTGAGATCACGACCCGAGCCGAAGTCAAGAGCAGGACCCTTCACCGACTGAGCCCCCCAAGCGACCTGAAAACTGCCTGAATTTTTAACAAACTTCTCCACCCACCCAGATCCACAGCCCATCCTGAGTCATTTGTCACTTTGGAAGTATGTTGAAGCATGTGTGGCATATGGGGGGGGGGGGGCATAGATCTGTGTGGGAAACCTTAAGACCTTAGTATTGATCATACATTTTCATAGAAGTGATTTTCCTGCTTATCACGGCCAACAGGTTATGCCTTAAATGCTTCTGTTACTGACCCTCCCACCGGCAGCCACCTTCTCCGTTTCGATTAAGATTACTGTTCTCGACTTTGTTTTTTAGACTCGGGAAGTCATTTCTCTTGAGGTATATGTTTCAAGCACAGCAATTCTTTAAACAAATATATTCCCCTAGTCTGAGACTCTTGTCTGTTTGGCGGTGGAATTTACACTGTTAGTTTTATGTTTGCTGTAACAGCTTCACTTTACCCAACCTCTGTCCCCCTTTTTAAGGTGTTCTCTTTATGCTCTCTTGGTGAGCCCTTTCTAATGTTGCCCTCTGATGTGTGGGGAATGCTGGTTTTTGTCTTTGTCAGTGATTTGGAAGAAAACCATGCAGCGTTTAAATTCTACTGGGAATTTCTTTAACTACTCTTTTATTTTTCCTTTTTATTCAAGTATTTGGAAGCCACCTAGGTAGATAGATAGATAGATAGATAGATAGATAGATAGATAGATAGATGATCGAGAAGATGTGGTATATATACATATATACACTTCAACTATTTTTTTTATTTAGAGGGAGGGAGAGCGTGAGAGGGGGGAGAGTGGCAGAGGGAGAGAGAGAGACAGAATCTTTTTTTTTAAATTTTTTTTAACGTTTATTTTTATTTTTGAGACAGAGAGAGACAGAGCATGAATGGGGGAGGGTCAGAGAGAGGGAGACACAGAATCTGAAACAGGCTCCAGGCTCTGAGCTGTCAGCACAGAGCCCGACGCGGGGCTCGAACTCACGGAGTGTGAGATCGTGACCTGAGCCGAAGTCGACCGCTTAACCGACTGAGCCACCCAGACGCCCCGAGAGAGACAGAATCTTAAGCAGACCGCATACAAAGCACGGAGCCCGACACGGCGTTCAATCCCACGATCGCGACCGCAGCTGAAATCGAGAGTCGGCTGCTCAACTGACTGAGCCACCCAGGTGACCCAACACTTCAGCTGTTCTTAATGCCAAAAGGACAGACTGCTGTCCTCAACCCTTTTCATTTCGTTTCCAACCGCCCCTCCCCCACCAAAAAGTCTTTTTTGATCTCTTGCAAAGGGCTCTATTTTCAGTATAGCTCAGATGTTGGCAGACGTCATCAACAATCGAATTATAAATGAGGTCCCACGGACATCCGTGTTATCGAGAAATTGCCCTTCGTTCCCCAACCTGCACCTGAAAGATTACATCTCCCTTTTCCGCTGTTATTCTATCTTACGTGGAAAAAGGGGTTTTGCAGATGTGCTTCTGGTTAAGGACCTTAAGATGGGGAGGGTATTCTGGATTTCTCCAGATGACTCAGCCTAACCACCTTTAAAGAAACGTTCCCAGCTGAAGTCAGAGTCAGAAACGGAGGTGTGGCTACGAGAAAATGTTCAGCGGGGGCTCAATATTGCTGGCTCTGAGGACGGAGGACGAGGGCCATGAGCCGGGACACGCGGTGGCCTCCAGAAGCTGGAAACGGCAAGGAAACAGAGTCTCTCCTGAAGCCCTCACAAAGGAACATGGCCCAGTTGACACCCTGTTTTTTTTTTTTAATTTTATTTATTTTGAGAGAGACAGACACAGCGCGAGTCGGGG
>NW_024412447.1:11527417-11609836 GCF_014898765.1 Herpailurus yagouaroundi | reverse complement strand
ACGTTGCCTCTCTGTCCGCACCTGATCTGGACACGGGCGGCGTGTCCTGGCACACCTTGCCGGCCACCTCCGAGCCACGGGTGGGATAGTTTGCTCTGGCTTTCCCAGTCTAGTCAGCCTTGGCTTCTCAGAAAGCCACTGGGACGACTTCAACATTGCTGGGATATAGCGAAGAGACACAAGCACCCAGGGACTGGATCCCCAGGGAAGTAGGGCCCCAGACTTGGCGTTATTGTCCAGATCAAATGCGTTCATATAGTCAACGTGCTTTCAACAGTTGCCTGGTGAAGAAGGCTGGGTTTCAGAAAAAAAAAAAGTCTTTATATAAAAAAATAAATATATATATATATATATATATATACATACATACATTTTTGGTACTACAGATAAAGACAGTTGAGTTGATCAAACTCCATATATCCTCACCATTGACCTGTCCATCTCTTGTATTCATTCACTCATTCATTCACTCATTCATTCATTCCCTTTAAGAGCCACAACCCACTCCCATTATTCCTCCTTACACTGTCACTGTCGTAGAATTTGTTCATCTTTCTTTTGTTTCGTATTTTATTTTATTTTATTTTATTTTATTTTATTTTATTATTTTATTTTATTTTATTTTATTTTATTTTATTTTATTTTAGAGAGAGAGAGAGAGAGCACGAGTGAGAGCACAAGTGGAGGAGAGGGGCAGAAGGAGAGAGAGAGAGAGAGAGATCATCTTAAGCAGGCTCCACACTCTGGTGGAGCCCGACATGGGGCTTGGTCCCACGATCCTGATATCATGACCTGAGCCAAAGTCAAGAGTCGGACCCTCAGCTGACTGGAGCCACCCGGGTGCCCCTCATCTTGCTTTTGAATGTGTCCTTACAAGGTATGTATTTCAGTCTTGCACACGTGTCATTTTTAATTTACATAAATGCAATTGACATTTTGCACGAGAGCTAGTTTTTTATTCCTTTGGGGGGGTTTATTTTGTTTTCATTTTTTAAAATAATTTATTGTCAAGTTAGTTAACATACAGTGTATACAGTATAGTCTTGGCTGCGGGAATAGATTCCCACGATTCATCACTTCCATACAATACCCAGTGCTCATCCCAACAATTGCCCTCCTCAATGCCCATCACCCATCTTCCCCTCACCCCCAACTCCCCCATCCACCCTCAGTTTGTTCTCTGTATTTGAGAGTCTTTTATGGTTTGCCTTCCTTGTTTTCACTTTGAACTTTTTTTAAGACACAAGCTTCTCTCCACATCCATTGCTTCCAACTGCTAACATTCCATGGGGTCAACCCACCTCATCTGATCCGTCCAAAAGGTTAACGTCCAAAATATTTAACCTTTGTACAACAAAAAGCCCGATCAGGAAGCCACCTCAGTGCTTGAACTGGGTCCTACAAGTCCCCGAAGTGCAGGACTTTAATCTTTCGTTGCTGCATAGACGAGGACTGTGTAGGTCTCAAAAGGAGATACAGAGGCTCTGAGTGGGTTAGGGGACGCAGCCAGTTATCGACCCGCACTGTTTCCCTATTTCAACAACCAGCATGGCTGTACTATGTCTCTCAGCCTGTATCACCTCTCCCTGTCCCTTCTTCAAGTGATGAATGCCCAGCTTGCCCCCAACTTCCTCAACATAAACTATGACATACCAGACTTTCTTGCTCATGTCCCGTGATGGATCCCGAGAATTTTTCCCTGGTTTGGACACCAGGCAAAGAATTGCTGGGTCAACATCATGCACATGCGTAATTTGCACGGAGGGTGCCATGTGGTTCTGCCATAACGGCAACACCAGTCCACCCTCCCCGACAGCAGAGCGCCTGCACCCCTTCCCCCGAGGCTCCACATCCCGCCAATGCCGGTGTCACCTCACTCTGATTTTCACCCATTTGTAGGCATGAAGGAGTAACCCCTGCCGTTTGAAACGGCGTTTGATGGATTCCTAATTGCCCATGGGCTTGGGCTCTCGTCTTACGCTTGAAACTTTGGTGCCTTCCCTTTCTCTGAACGTCCTTCTCGCGGCTCCTCTCACTGTCCCGTTGGGCTGTCTTTTCATCACCCATATGCAGGAGTTGCCTGTGTGAGAATGTCAGTGTGTGTATCAGCAGTGCTAACTCCTCACTCTTCCCAGGACCACACATCCTCCGAGTGCCAGCCGCGTGCTGCATCCTGAGTCAAGGCAGGGAGGCTGATTCTCCGACGACCGCCTCGTGGTCTGCCACCCGCACCCTAGAGTTAGCAGTGCCTGTGCCCCGAGTCTGAAATCTCTTCACGAAACACCTGTTAGGGCCACTGTCCTCACACCCTGGCTGAACAGTAGGGTTGCAAGCCAATCTTGCTGAGTGGCGGAACGGGAGGGGGAGAGATTTTTTGTCGTCTAAAGCAAACCATAGCTCAGCCAACCAAAGTGTCCTTAAATGGTATCAGTCACTTAGATTTACCAGCTGAAACGATTCCTCACTGGTAGTTGTAGGGGTTGGGTGCCCCCATCAAGGTCACTGATTTTCACCGATTTTTCTTTCTTGGGCCACAAATGTCCCACCCGTGGCAAGATTCTTGGACTCTGCATTCTCAGATTTCATAATAGGCATCTGGTAAAGAAAGAGCCGAATGCGTGGGACGCCTGGGTGGCTCAGTCGGTGAAGCATCTGACTTTTGATTTCGGCTTGGGTCGTGATCTCGCGGGTCGTGAGTCCGAGCCCCACATCGGGCTCTGTGCTGACACCGTGGAGCCTCCTTGGAATATTCTGTCTCTCCCGCTCTCCTCTCTCTCTCAAAACAAATAAATAAACTTAAAAAAAGAAAGAAAGAGCTCAATGCTCGGATACGATAGAGAGATCTAGGTTAAGTAACCACCTATTTTTTTTTTTTTAGTGAAGAGTTTCTCATTACGTGCATCGTGGATTTCAAAAAGGTATACGTAATATGAAGCAGGAGCAGAACCGGAGCAAGCACTGCTGTGGCAAAATGAGACTATTCTAGAAGGCGAGTCCTCTCATCTCATCTCCACTGCATATAACGTTGCAGCTTGATGTGACAGCGCATCGAAGCCTCAGTTTCTGAATCTGTACTATGAGGACAAGAATACAGTTCCTGCATAAAGACAGGAAGCTTGACGCCAGGAGTTTGACTGGGTTTCTGCTTCCGCCTAGAACTTAGTCATGTCCAAACCCCTCACGCCTTGACCCACAAACCTCTGCCCACCCAGCCCTTGTGGGAAATACCCCACGGGACAGCCAAGATACCTCGGCAGCCGTGGGTAGTGACGCTTGAAGCAAAACCTTTTGTTGATTTCGTTGGGCTTCTGTAAACCTGGAGTGGAGGGCTGTTGGAAGCCCAGTAGTAATTATGCATCTGGGCGTCCCATCTCCTGCTCCAACAGGCTGTCCCTGGCAGAGACACATGCTCCACTGGCACAGACCACGTTTCCAATCACAGCTTATCCGAGCAGCGTTCAAAGTCCAAAGCTATTATTTACGGCTCCGTTGAGGAGACAACAGAGAATCAGGAACTGTGAATGAGACCCAGCTGCAAAAACCACTGTCATAGGGAGTGACAGGGTTTGAGACGCATAAGGAGAGGGGAGGAGGGGTTTTAGGATCCCTTAAAGCCTCAGAGATCTGCTTCCTCCCCTTCCCCAGAAGCCTACATTGGTCACCTCCTTCCCTAACCCATTGCATTAGTCAGGGTCACTGGAGAACCTCCAGAAAAACAGAACCAGAAGATCTATGAACTCTGACACTCTCTCTCTCTCTCTCTCTCCATCCATCCATTGTCTATTAGAACCCTGACCCAAGCATTGATTGATTGATTGATTGATTGATTGTGAGGAATTTGCTCACATGATTATAGCGGCTGTGAAGTCCCACCATCTGCCATCTGCAAGATAGACACCCAGGGAAACCCATGGTGTAGTGCAATCCAAGTCCAAAAGCCTGAGAACCAGGGGAGCCAATGGTACAAACCCCAGTCCAAGGGCAAGGGATGGCATGGAATGTTCCAGATCAACAGTGAGGCAGAATAAAAGGTGGTTGAATTCCTCCCTTCCTCTGCCTTTTGTTCCATTCAGGCCCTCAGCGGGGTGGATGAGGGCCACTCACTGGGGATGGCCATCTGCTTTGCTGAGGTCACCGATTCTCATGCTAATGGTCCCCGGAAACACCCTCACAGACACCGCCCCCCTTCATAATGGTTAATAACCTGGGCACCCCTTGGCCAGCCAAGCTGATACAGGGAAGGAACCATCACACTAACCCTATTCCACACTAGAGTGACCAACTCCTCCCCCTTTTCCTGGGGCTTCTCCCAGTTTTCTAACTGAAAGTCCAGTGTCCTCGGAAACCACTCCAATATCTGGCAAAGCAAGACAGCTGTCACTCTCCCTGTACTATCTAATTAAGCATCTGTCACTTGATTATGTTTGGTTTAAGAATTTGGTCACATTAGCAACACTTATCAGGTGTCTATTGAGTGCACTGTGCTAATCTTTGAGGTCAGACTGTTCTAATGTGGTTCGTGTGTGTGTGTGTGTGTGTGTGTGTGTGTGTGTGTGTGTGTGTTTTGCCTCTTTATTTTTCCACAACACTTTACAAAGTGCTCATTCCATACCCGGTACTCAGATCTGTTATCCATATAGCGTTGTCCAAGATAAGGAACCAGAGATCTTCGAAGAAATGGTTCATTTCAGGACTGGGGGAGGGAAAATAAGATGAGCCCAAAATAATTTGTGATTCCAGGAGGTACGAAAGCGGACATATTGCAGGAACATCTCAGAGGAGAACAGGACATAGCCTGAAGAAGCCCCTAATGACCAAATCTAGGAAAATTTAAGCAACAAGATAATTAATAATAATCGATTCTAACCATCGGAATAATGCTTTGTCTTGACAAAGTCTTGGCAAACCCAAAGGGGAGCCCCAGAGCAAGCTTTGTCCATAGAGGGGGCACCCCATCTCCTAACACACCTGCCGTGAGCCCAGAAGAGCTTAGCTCCACTTCAGTTATTTATTGATTAGAATTTTGCTATAAGAATATATCTCCATTATTCTGTTTATTTGGTTGGATTCATTCATTCATTCATCCATGTGGATTCATGGACATTTACTTGATTCCAAAGGATTGTCTGCCCACAGACAATCTCAGCTGCAACTAGCCCTTTGCTTTCTGGGAGGTTTCTCAAATTTTATTCTTATTTTTTATTTTCTTTTATTTTTTAGACAGAATGCGAGTGGGGGAGGGGCAGAGAGAGAGAGAGGGAGACACAGAATCCAAAGCAGGCTCCAGGCTCTGAGCTGTCAGCACAGAGCCTGATGCGGGCTCAAACCCTCGAACCGTGAGATCCCGACCTGAGCCAAAGTCCAATGCTTAACCGGCTGAGCCACCCAGGCGCCCCCGGGAGGTTTCTAATAGATGGTTTTCTCCCATCTTAATATTTTCCTCTCGTGGAGCCACTAAGTCATTTTGGGCAGAGGGAACCAGGCTGATTTGGCCAGGAGACCACTTTTCAACTCTGATGTAAATAATTGAGGATTTGGGAAAGGATAAATCATGAGCAATGAGGAGGAAGTGAATGTGTTTGAGCAGGGGAGAGCCACGATTCACACACGTTATACCATCCATTGGTCCGAATTCTTGGGTGGTTCAAAACAAGACACCACACTCGACATCCTAATGTAAATCCTGGTTCCACTTCTTAGTAACTTGAGATTCAGGGCAAATTACTTGGTCACTCTAATTCTTGACGTTCACTAACTACACCCCACCAACAGGTCTAAATAGGACAAAGCCGTCAGAATAGCACCCACCTCATGGTAAGTGTTCCAAGACTTGAGTTCTTATCAGAGCCCAACTGGGGTTTTCTTTAAAAATAACCTTAAGGGGGCGCCTGGGTGGCGCAGTCGGTTGAGCATCGACTTCAGCCAGGTCCCGATCTCGCGGTCCGTGAGTTCGAGCCCCGCGTCGGGCTCTGGGCTGATGGCTCAGAGCCTGGAGCCTGTTTCCGATTCTGTGTCTCCCTCTCTCTCTGCCCCTCGCCCGTTCATGCTCTGTCTCTCTCTGTCCCAAAAGTAAATAAACGTTGAAAAAAAATTTAAAAAATAAATAAATAACCTTAAGAAAGCGGTCCTAATGAAAGAGAAGCGTTATCTAGAAGCTGGAAGACCATTCCAAAGGTACCGGAAGCCAAGAACCTGTCACTGACCATAGTTCTCTTTTTCCCTCTTTTCTTTCCTCTCCCATTTCCCCATAAGGTTGCCGGAGTTCGATAGTGGCTTAGTGCACATTCTTGATTTGTTGATGCCGAAAATGTACAATGGCAATATTTTTTAGTTTCAGAGAGAAAAATTTCTTTGCTCCTTTCTGGGAACAACTGCAAAATAATATTCTAGAAGTAGACTAAAAGGCAACATTACCATGTATGTTATGTGTGTGTATATATATATATATATATACACATACAGTGTTTATATATATTTTTATATATATACACATAACATACTATATAAACATATACAAACACTGTATATATATATATATATATATATATATATATACACACACATACATAACATACATATATATAGTGTTTAATGTTTATTTATATATATACACATATATAATGTTTATATATATATATATACACATACACACACAACATACATATATATATATAGTGTTTAATGTTTATTTTTGAGAGAGACAGACAGACAGAATGCGAGCAGGGGAGGGGCAGAGAGACACGGAATCCGAAGCAGGGTTCAGGCTCCCAGCTGTCAGCAAGAGCCCGACACGGGGCTCGAACCCAGGAACCGTGAGACCATGACCTGAGCCGAGGTCGGACGCTTAACCCACTGAGCCACCCAGGCGCCCCCCAGAAAACCATATTTTATCTTCTTCTCTGTCAGTGGTCATTTTCAGGGGTCAGTTTCTCTCCAAACTTACTCTTTATCATTTTGTTTGCTTTGCCATCAAACCCATCATTTCCCACGACCTTCCAGTGGTACCGTTTCTGCCCGGTCAGCAACCACAGGGGCCGTGGCCGGCGTCTACGTCATGACGAGGCAAATGCAGACTGCTTGGCACAGGGTCTGGGGTGAGGGACTGAAAGGAGAAATAAATGCACTAACAGAATCCTTCCAAACGCGCGGGTCACTTCCCCACCTCGCGGTTGGATGCGTGCCATTCTGTGCCAAGGGCAGGCGGTATCGGCTGACATTCAGGGACCACCCGCCCCCCCCCCACCCCGCCCCGACCATGTACCAAACGCTGTTGGAAGGAATAAGTCAGCTCATTTTATACTCCTAGATGATGAGAGACTCTTAGAACAACCAGTTCACTGAAGGGAGAAGGAGAAGGAAGCAGATACAAAGTTCCTTGCCTGGTCCCATAAGCCGGTGGCAGGGACACTACTGAACATTATCACATTGGCGCTGTGAGCCTGAGCCGAGCGAGTACCGCCTGGGCAACACGGGGAATTAAGTGACAGGTGGTTACTTTCAGCCTCGCTCTTTTATTCCATGCAATGCCCTCTTTGATTAAACCCATGGTAGGTCTCCTTCTTTCAAGGGAGAAGAAATCATCCGCCTCCACCCTGCAGAGGGAAAAGGGTAATGCTCTGTGTCCAATTTTCTTTTCATTGCTATTTTTATTATGGAAACACAAATGTTCAGTGATTCCAAAATGAAAACAGGGAAAGTTAATTTTGTCATCCTTACCTAATAAAATTCTTAATGGGTTTCTCACCCATTATCATAAATACTTTTATTGTTTCTAATGTTTTTTTGCCCACCGCACAGTAGTATATCTTGCTTTCAAAAAAAACACAAAAAATAAGAAATTTAAGAAGAGACGGGTTCCTTCGGTGTTTTTAAGAAGAGACATGTGGGGCGCCTGGGTGGCACAGTCGGTTAAGCGTCCGACTTCAGCCAGGTCACGATCTTGTGGTCCGTGAGTTCGAGCCCCGCGTCGGGCTCTGGGCTGATGGCTCAGAGCCTGGAGCCTGTTTCCGATTCTGTGTCTCCCTCTCTCTCTGCCCCTCCCCCGTTCATGCTCTGTCTCTCTCTATTCCAAAAATAAAAAAAACGTTGAAAAAAAAGAAAAAAAAAAAAGAAGAGACATGTTCCTTCGGTGTTTAGATCTCTGAAGTACCATTTGCTACTTGGGATTTCGCTCTATTTCCGCAATTTGGATCAGATAATAAGCGTCCTACGGTAGACTTCGCATGTTTGGGGCCAATTTTATGTAGTGAAGGGAGGGGACGCGAGAACTCTTTAAAAAGGAAGGGATTCTTGAAGTTGTTGTAAAAATCATTGCGTGAACTGTGTTCAATACCTAAATCATCTTCTGATAGGCAACATTATCACGCACTCATTGTATGTTAAATTCCGCATTCAATGTTCAATAGATGAGAGACAAACAAACTGGACACACCCATCCCCACTGTCAATAAACATTTGTCAAACACTTGGTAGGTGCAGGGCATTGCGCTAAGATGGGCAAAGATCATATATGTATTTCTTCTTGAGCTTCAAATAATTGTTTGGGGGAATATGAAAATAAGTAAAAAAACCAAGGTAGGCTCTATGAACTCTAGACACCTTACGGCTCCTGGCATTCATCACGTGTCTTGAGGTTAAATATTCAAGTCTTTAACCAGTCCATAATATTCTCGTCTATTACCTCTCTGTACACTGAAACTCACCAACTCATTCTGTTCCCTTTTCCCGTAACACCAGCTACACAGACGGGTCCTTTACTTCTCTTCTTTCTTTCCTCCTTCTCATAGTTTCCTCCTCTTTTCTCTGTGCTGATTTCATGGTAGCATTTCAGATCTACCTTCAAGATAATTCTGTCATTAGCTGCATCAAGCTGCTCTCCAACTTGCCCACGTTTTTTCAATGTTAATGTCCTCAAATTTTTTGTTTTTTTGAGATCTTTAGGAAATCTTCCTGAATATTCGTACATACTCCCTTGTTCCTTCATCATTTTTGATCCATTTTATCCATTTAAATGTATGAAACATGGGCGCCTGGGTGGCTCAGTCGGTTGAGCGTCCGACTTCGGCTCAGGTCATGATCTCCCGGTTCTCGGGTTCGAGCCCTGCGTCGGGCTCTGTGCTGACAGCTCGGAGCCTGGACCCTGCTTCGGATTCTGTGTCTCCCTCTCCCTCTGCCCCTCTGCCACTCGTGCTCTTTCTCAGAAACTAAATAAACATAAAAAATAATAAATGTATGAAACATACTCTGTTTCCATAGGGTTGTCAGTGACTCTGCTCCGCATAGCTTTTGAGGGTCTGATCCTACAGTTTGTTGTTTCTGTCAGCTCTTGGTCCAGTGGCCCCTTCTTCCCTCCAGACACCATGCTCTCTCTTATTTCCGGTCCCAGGGAAGCTCACCTGTGTGAATGTGCCCTAACCTAAGATGGTGAACTGGGTTTCTCCAGGAAATGTACGTGGGATGAATTCTGGTCCAAATCTTCACTATATATTCCTAATTAGGGATTCTCAAGAGACTTTTTCTTTTTGTCAGTATCTCAACCCAATGCTAAGAATGATGCCAGCAATTTTGTCAAGATCTTTCTTCTCCAGAAGAGGAGTTTTATTGACTGTATCTCCTGAGGGTATCATGTATCTAGGGCCCTGACTCCCCCACAGGGTTTGTGACCCATCCATACACTACGGGGACTCTCAATTTTGATGTCTCGCTAGAACTCTTCACAGACGAACACTTACCCTCAGGCAAAAAGCCAGCTTCAAAAATGAATTACTTTTCTCAAATCGTGCTTCATTTCTGTTTCTCACCTCCAACTTGCTTTTGAGCTCTGCAGACTTGAAATATTTAAAATGTGTTCTTCAGCATGTTTAGGTTCCTTGATTGTATATATATTTACACTATATATATATATACAATATATATATACACATATATATATACACTACATATATACACTATGTATATACATATATATACACTATATATATACACTATATATACACACACACACACACATATATATATATATATATTCTCCTGAGTGGCTTTATGTTAAAGTCATCTCATGAATCTTAATTTTCCTCAAAATCACTAAAGTGATCCTAATACGCGCACCAAATATTAATAACGATTTGATTTTTTGGTGCTTTCTGGTGTTATTATTATTTTTCCTTAATGCTCACTTCTATTTTAAGAATGTGAAATGAGGGGCATTTCTTATTTTTGTGATTAGGACAAAAAAGGTTATGAAATAAATATTGTAGTGAATAATTACATTATGGAATGGCACTGAAATGTGAAATCCCACCAACTTAGCTGTGGGTTTTCTATTTTTTTTTTTCCCCTCCTCGTCTTCTAGCCTGGACCCAAAGGTAGTTCTAAATTCCGAACTGCACTCAAGATACAGATAGGAAAAGTTTCAAGACAATGGCCTTTATTTCTGATAAAGTTATTTATGTATTGAATCATTTATACTAGAATGGACTTGTGGATATTTATTTTATCATTTGGATTATAATCCAATACATGGCATTTATTACCATAGTTCTCAAATGGCCCCATATTTCAGTCACCTCTGTACCCTTTTGACAAAAGCACCGCTCCTTTGTTTTTTCAGACCTTCCTTAATTTCGGGTACCACACGGTGCTCTAGACTTACCTGGTACATTCCCTGTTCCAGACCGGAGCCAACCATTTCTCCGAGAAGCCCCGATCCCTTTTGTTTTGTTTGTTTTTGCGCTTTTTGACGACTGTCCCCAGGCAGTCCTACAATGTCACTGGCAGCATTGCGATAACTGCTGCTTGGCAACGAGAAAGAGTGAAATCTGGCCATGTGCAGCAAGGTGGATGGAACTGGAAGGTGTTATGCTAAGTGAAATGTCAGGCAGAGAAAGACCGATACCACCTGTTTCCACCCATAGGTGGGTCTTGAGAAACTTAACGGAAGACCAGGGGCGAGGGGAAGGGTGGAAAAAAAAAAGTTACAGAGAGGGAGGGAGGCGACCCATAAGAGACTCTTGGACGCTGAGAACAAACTGAGGGTGGATGGAGGGTGGGGGAGAGGGAAAGGTGGGTGATGGGCACGGAGGAGGGCACCTGTTGGCATGAGCACTGGGCGTTGTATGGAAACCAATCTGACAATAAATTATATTGAAAAGAAAAGAAATTAGTGCATGGGAAGACTGAAACTCTGAAAGAGGGCTACCTTGCCCTCTGACCAGAACTTCTGTGCCAAAACTGAGGTGGGAGAATGGGGTCTCCATGGTTCTTTTTCTCTGAATATGCTCTTACAGCTTAGATCCAGAAGCAGACACAAGTGTGTGGTGCAGTGGGGAAAATCAAGGTCCAGAGTTCTAGCCAGAGAATCAGAGAGGGAGCCGCTGGGGGGCCCAGAACGGAGATCATAGAGAGGAGGGAGTCCAAGGAAACAAGACGGTTAGAAGACACTAACAATGAAGTTACGTGGATGTTGAGATTATCGGACAAAGACCCTGCCTCAGGCTCTGTGCCGACAGCACGGAGCCTGGAGCCTGCTTCAGATTCTGTGTCTCCCTCTCTCTCTGCCCCTCTTCCCCCTCTCAAAAATAAACATTAACAAAAATTTTTTTAACTTATTCAAAAAGAACCATATGGAAATTGTATATAATAACCACAATTTAAAAAAATCATTGGATAAACTCAGAAGCATAATGGAGAAAACAGAGAAAAAACAAAACAAAACAATGAACGTGGAGAAAGACCATGAGATTATCCGATCTCAACAACGGAGGAAATAAAGATAATTGGGGGAAAAAAATTAACAGAGCTTCAAGAACCCATGGAACAATACCAAAAGATCTAACATTTGTGTCCATAGAGTCCCAGAGGAAGACAAAGTGTCATAGAAAATTTTTTGAAAAAAAATAACGGATGATGTAAGTAAAATGAGCAAATACCTGGAACAAAGTCTTGAAAAATCTTTCGCAACAAGAAATATAAAACCAAAGCGATCCTATAACAATTCAAATAAACTGAAATTACAGTTTAAAGTCTTTCACAAAGGTAGCACTAGACTCAGAAAGTTTTATTGATGAGCTTTACAAAATATTCAGGGAAGAAAGAATTCTAATCTTATGCAAATTAGCTTGGAGAATAAGAAAAAATAAGCCTGCTACAAGTCACTTGTGAAGCTAACATAGCCTTAACGATGCAATAATTAAATAAGAAGAGAATTTATTAACATAAATGCAAAAATTTCAATCAGAATGTTAGGAAAGCTATACCAACAATGCCTTTAAAAGACTGTACGTCATGATCAAGTCAGGTTTATTTCATAAACCCAGTTAAAAATCCTATTAGCGAAATTTATAATAATCATAATAACAGAAGGAGAAAAAGATCTAGAGAAGCAAAAAGTGCATTAAAATTAAAATTATTAAAATATAACTGAATCTTTTAGCAGATTAGGCAGAAGAGAGCACCTCTTTAACTGGAAAGTGCACACATACATACACAGCAAAACGGATCCCATGCGAAGTATTCTCTTTAAAATCAGGAGCAAAACAAAGATGCCTGCTAGCACTAATTTAGTCAACTTCAAATTAAGCATCCAAGGCAATGCATTTAGATGCAAGAAAAATACATAAACATTCAAAAAGATACACAATACTCAGTGGTCACAATGTATAAAATTATCTACATGGAAAATGCTAAAGAATTCACAAACAAATTATTAGTTTCAAGTAGGTAATTGAGCACTGTTTGCATATGTAAACATTACAGAGGTCCCCTGAATTCCTAAATACTAGCGAGAAACAATTAGAGAACGAAGTTGAACAGAAGATACCATTTACAATAGTGACACAGATTATGCACTAAGAATAAAACTAACTAGCAAGACTTAAAAGCTTTGAAGGAGGCACAAGTAGGGGCCGCTGGGTAGCTCAGTCAGTTAAGCATTCGACTTCAGCTCAGGTCAGAGTCTCACTGTTCCTGGGTTTGAGTCCTGCCTCTCGCTCTGTGCTGACAGCTTGGAGCCTGGAGCCTGGAGCCTGGAGCCTGCTTTGGATTCCGTGCCTCCCTCTCTCTCTCTCTCTCTCTCTCTCTCTCTCTCTCTCTCTCTGTCACTCCCCCACTCATGCTCTCTCTCTCTCTCTCTTCTCAAAAATAAATAAACATAAAAAAAATTAAAGAGACACAAGTAAATGGAGGCATTCACCGTGTCAGGGAGGGGAGGACTGGATATTGTAAAGATTTTAATTCTCCCCCAAACGGATCCATATGTTTAATGCAACACCAATATTTGTGACTTGATAAGCAGTTCCAAAAATATAAGTAGAAGAGGAAAAGATATGGACTCAAAAAGGTAATGGAAAGCCCAGGAAAGGATCCGGACATGTACGGAAAAACTTACATATCAGGGCTAGAATTACAGCTTTCTGAAGAACAGTAGACTGTTCGTTCATTAAGTGAAGCAGAGACAATTGGACTAAAAATTGAATTTGATCGCTAGCACATACCATGTAAAAATATAGAAAGATAGATGATAGAGAGACAAATAGGTAGCTATCTATCAATAGATAGATAATGCGTCAAAAACTTGTACACAACAAGGCCCTTAAAACTTTTAGGAGAAAATATATAGGAGACTGTGTGGATGATCTCAGAATGGTGAATCATTTTTCAAGACACAACTGCACAAATGATAAAGTAAAAAAGTCGCCAAACTGGGCAGTCTTACATTTGAGTTCTTCACCCCAACACAAGAGAAATAGAACGTAAAGCAAAAACACAAACTAGGAGATGTTATCTGCTACTCATGTAACCGGAAAAAAAAAAAATTAGTATTCAGTGTGAATGCAGAACTCTGAAAAATCGAAAGAGGGGAAAAAACCCTACTCAATGGAAAAACCGGCAACAAATAGAAACAGACATTTCACAGGAAAAGAAGCATGAAGAGCCCGTGATGTCATGAAATGATTCTAAATAATAACCAGAGAGATGTCATATGGTCAAGACGTTTGAAGTTGAGCGATATCGACCATTGGCAAGGATGCACTGTGTCAGGCATTTCCAAGGGCTACTTGTGAGCCTCTAAATGGTCACAGTTGCTTTGGAAAACACTTGGCTTGACCGTATTTGGCAGACCCCCCCCCCCGATGTCCTCCAAAATTCATTCGCCCTCGCGTAAGTATTGGATTGCCCCTGAGCCGTGCCGGATGAACCTGGTGGCGTATTTCTTTGCCCCTTTGCAGGTCGGTGCTGCCGGGAAGTTAACCGTGGAGTATGGACAGAAGCTGTCGGGTCATTTGCAGGCATTTAAAAAGTGGCTGAGGGGCGCCTGGGTGGCGCAGTCGGTTGAGCGTCCGATTTCAGCCAGGTCACGATCTCGCGGTCCGGGAGTTCGAGCCCCGCGTCGGGCTCTGGGCTGATGGCTCGGAGCCTGGAGCCTGTTTCCGATTCTGTGTGTCCCTCTCTCTCTGCCCCTCCCCCGTTCATGCTCTGTCTCTCTCTGTCCCCAAAAAAATAAATAAACGTTGAAAAAAAAATTAAAAAAAAAATAAATAAAAAGTGGCTGAGTCTCTTTCACGTTTCCTGCCTCTCCCCACTGCTCAAGCTCGATGAGAGGGACAGCAGCCCTAAAATGGAAGAGGTCCGAGTCCCGGAATTACCTTCTGGGGGTGACCTTCCACTAATCCGGAATGCATTTGGGCCACTACGGAATACGAGTGTAGAGTAATCTGGGTTTAAGCACAGACGGACTTTTGTTTCTAGTTGTTACTCTAGCCTAGACTAACGTAACTAATGTATCCAGAAGAGAAGAAGCTGGGCACATCCTAAGACCCACTGTGTCCACTTGTAACCATTTGCCCCAGAGAAAACCCTGCCCGGTTTTCCCAGAAGTCCCGTACAGTAATAATTGTAAGAGCAAAACATAAACTTCACACAACAGAAATATGCATTAATAGTGGAGCAGACCCATATATCACAGGCTGACAAAACAAACGAAAACTTTCGAGCAGGAATAGTGGATCACCCAGAGCTGCACACAGTCAACATGTCTGAATATCAGAAACATAACCAGGAACAAGAAAGAGTAAACCACGGTAGTACATGCTATATGATACCATTTGTAAAAAGTTCAAAACCAGACGAAAGAAAAAGAAAGAAAGAAAGAAAGAAAGAAAGAAAGAAAGAAAGAGAAAGAAAGAAAGAAAGGGAAGGAGGGAAGGAAAGGAAGAAAGGAAGAAAAGAAGAAAGGAAGAAAGGAAGAAAGAAAGAAAGAAAGAAAGAAAGAAAGAAAGAAATGCCTTGTCTCAGCCTGTGCCATAAGCCCGGTGGCTTATAAGCAAAGGAAATTTCATGCTCACACTCCTGGAGGCTGGGAAGTCCAAGATCAAGGTGCCAGCACAGTTGTATTCTGGTAAAGGCTGTCTTCCTGCTTCATAGCAGGAGGGCCCTAACGGGGTCCTCACATGGTAGGAGGGACAAGGGATCTCTCTGGAGCTTTCTTGGAACCGGCACTAATCCCACTCATGAGGGCCCCGCTCTCACGCCTTAAACACATCTCAAAGGCTCTACTTCCTAATACCATCATCTTTAGAAGTTAAGATTCCAGCGCAGGAATTTGGGGGGAGACATAAACATTCAGACCCTAGCAGCACACATTATTTAAGGGTACGTACTTCTAGGTGAAAGAACAAAGAGAAAATCAAAGATTTAAACATATACCTGAAACTGTAAAACTCCAAGAATATATAGGAGCAAAGCTTCAAGACGTTGTTCTGGGCAATTATTTCTTGCGTACGAAATACGTACCAAAAGCACAGGCAACAAAAGCAAAAGTAGACAGATGGGATCTCATGAAACCACAAACCTTCTGCGCAGCAAAGGAAGCAATTGAAAGAGTGGAAAGGCAAGCTACAGAATGGGAAAAAAATATTTGCAAAGCACATGTCTGGTAAGGGCTTACTATGCGAAACATATAAGGAGCTTTTGCAACTCAGTAGCCACGACAAAACAAAACAGAACGAAAAAACTCCCAGATATCTGAATTTAAACATGGGCAAGGTGCTTCGATAGTTTTCCAAAGACATTCCCACGGCCGGCAGGTACATGAAAAGATACTCAGCGTCACTAATCCTCAGAGGAATGCAAATCCAAACCTTGTGCGCTGGGACTGGGAGTGTAAAATGGTGTAGCTGGTCTGGAGAAAAGTATGAAAGTCCCTCGAAAAGTCCAAACAGAATGACCCTATCATCCAGTAGTCCCACTTCTGAGTAGTTATTCAAAGGAATTGAAATCGGTGTCTCAATGAGTTATTTGAACCCCCGTGTTCATTGAGCCATCATTTTCAATAGCCAAGATTGTGGAAGCGAAATTATATAGAGAGCTATATATGTTTCATGTATATAAATATATATCATTATAATATACGCATGATATAAGATGTAAATAAATACTGATTAATGTAAGCCTTTGTATTTATATTTAAAATAAATAACATGCATAGATATTAGATACTTATGTTGTGTTACAGCCTAAGCTGGGAGGTGCACGCACCGAACTTGGGTTTGTTTATTGGTATTGTTCACACAGTGCACATAGGGTAGCTACTCTTTCCTCTGTGATCTATTTCACGCACAACCAATTTACGATCGAAATGACATATGACACACAAAGAATTTACCGCAGGACCGAAAATGTGTTAAGTTTCACAGTAACAGTTGAATAACCACTTGCTCGTCATTTTTATTTCTTTCTATGGTATATAGATGTATATTATACATCATGTTTACATCATGTATACATGCTATGTATAAGTATATATTAGATGTGTAAATTTCAGTGTGTGTATGTAACATATGATATATCACATCGGATACATAAGGTATATGATACAAGTCATGTAATACATATAAGGTGGGTTCATCCCCGACAGAACTTTGTATCCTGCTTTTTGAACCTAACACTCACTAGTGAGTAGAAAAGAAGCCATATTAAATTCCCTTCCTAAACATGGCATTCAATGACTCCATAACGTGCACGTCTATGGATGTGCTGTAATGGACACAATCATTCCTCTGGTGATGGGTGTGCCCTTCGCAGAAACCGTATACTGCACCGAAATGTTTGACTGCCCCGCGTTCCCCACTTTAGACTGTGAAGGCTTTGAAGGCTTTGAGGGGACAGGCTGTGGAGGGGCCAGGACCCAAGGCCCCGCAGTCACCTGGTGATGGTCTGCGGGATGTGAGTGGACCCCTTTTCCTTCTGATTCCCTGCGCCCCCTCCCCAACGCACACCTGGGGGGTTCATTTCTTGGAAGAAGCCTGATAGGGAGCCTTTCCTACAAGGGCGGCGAATTTTCCTCCTGACGGTCGGACCACAATGGAAAGAATTCTACGGTATCTGGAGACCGAAAATAGAAAAAGAACAGAAATTGCCTATCCTGGCACTTGCACACAGAATCCAAGGACCCCATTGCACAGGTTCCTTGGAACAAATAACACTTGCCTTCGGTAACTGTCTGACGTTCAATACCTTTCTGCGAAGGCTGTTATTATGCTTGTGCGTTTATCTAAGACTCAGAACTCGGAGGAACCTCCTCACATCTACAAATTAACAGAGGGGTGATATCATGGGTTTTGGCTACCTTGTAAAAATAACTTGAGCTGAAAGCAAAGCTCACATTTGGGAAGAGATTCTGGTCCGCTTCCCAGAGAGTCAGGTAATAAACTCGCGCTGATGGACACGTGATTTGCCGGCTCATTGCCTTTTCCAAAATGCGTCTTCAAGGCTTTCTGTTGGAGGGACGATTTGGGCTTAATTGATTGCGTTTGATAAAGATCATAGAATTTTATAGCTGGGAAGAGCCTTTGTTTGACACAGGGGAATAGAAGCCCAGGGTCCCACGGCTAGGTGGGCACAGGTGGGTAGATCGGGACAGAGAACTAACTCCCTGGTCAGGATGTGTACTAGGTGCCTGGACGGTGTGTGTTTGACCATCAAGAAGCCGCTGAGGTAATCCCACGCCTTAGAGGCAGGCCACTGTATTATTTGGATTCTTCTTCTTTTTTTAATGTTTATTT
Source organism: Herpailurus yagouaroundi (assembly GCF_014898765.1). NCBI lineage: Eukaryota > Metazoa > Chordata > Mammalia > Carnivora > Felidae > Herpailurus > Herpailurus yagouaroundi. The sequence continues at coordinate 11,591,777 of NW_024412447.1, read as the reverse complement.
TTGAGAGAGCGACAGCGAGAGAGAGCGAGAGCGGTGGAGGACAGAGGATCCGAAGCGGGCTCTGTGCTAACAGGAGGCAGCCCGAGATGGGGCTCGAACTCATGGACCGTGAGATCATGAGCAGAACCGAAGATGGATGCTTAACCGACTGAGCCCCCTGGGGGTCCCTCATTTGAATTCTTTAATTGTGATCGTCACACAATCACTAGCCACCTGAAGAGAGAAAGGGGATGATGGTTTTTTTTTTAATGTTTATTTATTTTTGACAGACAGAGAGACAGAGCGTGAGTGGGGGAGGGACAGAGAGAAAGAGGGAGACACAGAAACCAAAGCAGGCGTCCAGGCTCCGAGCTGTCAGCACAGAGCCCGACGCGGGGCTCGAACCCATGAACCATGGGATCATGACGTGAGCCGAAGTTGGATGTTCAACCGACTGAGCCACCCAGGCGCCCCGGGGGTGATGTTTTGAAGGCAGAGCTGCCTCACTCTGTGGGGTCCCTCTCTCCCTGCTGTGCCCCGTTGTCCCTTCTGTTGGCCCTGCTGAGACCTCCCCATGACAGCCGCCGTGGCCACCACAGTGAGATGTCACCTATAAGCCGGGGAAGGACTCAGGCCACCAGATGCCAGGAGGGAAGCCTGGGACACATCCTCCCTCGCAGCCCTCGGTGGAACCACCCCTAACGACCCCCGGACTTCAGACTTCCGGCCTCCATCCCTGTTGTCTAAGCTGCCCCGTGCGTGGTCTTTGTTGGACGGCCGTGGGAGACACACAGGAGGCATGCCTCTGCTTCATGACCTCTCGCTGTCGAGCGTTCCCCGCCAACAACCTTTTTTCACGTCTGTTTCTCACTTCAGATGCTTTAGAGAAAGCTGTAGTTCTTTTTTCCAGAGTCTACATCTCAGGTTAGGGCCCCACGCCTGGTTGGATCGGCTCTGATGCAAACAGAGCGGGTCCCTCCAGCTGAGAGCGGGTTTCAGGCAATGCCCGTGGCTCAGGGAGAGGGCCAGGCCCGTACACAGGAGATCGACACACGTCCTTTCCATCGTTAGGAAAACCGCACGTCGTGTATAATGTACAAACCTCTGCGAAGCCCTCCTGGCAAGGACGGGGACTCTCCAAGTCAAAACGGTAGGACAGAGGCCCTGAAATTAAATATGGCTGCTGCACGAAGACCTTGGTAGTCTAGCCAATTGTAATAAAACATTTGAAAAAATATATATACGTCTACAAAGGGAAGATATCAAGAAAGAGTCTAGTAAGACAAAAGCAATGAGCACAACATAATTCTTCCTTAGCTGCGTTTATTTATTGGTTTGTTGGTTTTTTAAGTTTGAGAGAGAGAGAGAGAGGGCATAAGTGTATGTGCAGGTTGGCGGGGGGGGGGGGGCACCGGGGGAGAGAGAGAGAGAATCTTAAGCAGCCTCCACATTCAGCACAGAGCCCAACATGGGGCTCGATCCCGTGACCCTGGGATCATGACCTGTGTCAAAATCAAGAGTCAGACACTTAACTGAATGAGCCACCTAGGTGGGGGGGGGGCCCCGGCGGGGGGGGAAGAAGAGAGACCCCGGAACATTCCCATCCCATGAGAGGAGGCCAAGAGAGTCCTCCACGAGTTGTGTATGGGGTCCTTCGAAACTACCCCCCCCCCCCACCAGTTACTATGGTTCTGATTCTATCCTTACCGAACAGCCTTCTGCTCAGTACTCCAGGAAGACGATGCCCCGGAAGATGGACATGGAAATTCTGGTCATTGCCTTGCAAGGGATTGTCATTCAGATTTATACATCAGTCTCTTGTGAGTTTAGTCAATATGAATCCATTCCCCCTGAGACTCACATACCCTTCTGTGACCTGAAACAATCAGGCAGCCAAACCAAAGCTCAGAACTAGATCCTGAACAGTAACCACAACAAACGCTTCTGTTGACCGGACCTTTCTGAACAATGCTGTGCCTTTCCCTTCTGTCCCCTTTTGTGCCTATTTGCCAGTAGGAATCTAAGGGACTATCAAAACCGGAGGCAGTCCCACCCACACGAAAGAGGACTGAATTTGGACTCTGGCAGATACGACGTAAGTTCCGTCTTGCCACTTTCTCTGCTCGCAGTTCTGAGCCGGTGGCTTGACCCCCGTTTTCTCAAGTTGAGAATGGGAATATTAAAATCTATCTTACGGGGCGGGGAGAAAAAAGGCACCGTGCACAGAGCCTAGCACAGAACGTGTACATAACAGGTGACGGCTCCTTGCCCCTGCTTGTGGATTGCTCCGGCGTCGGCTGACTCTATTAATCTTCTCAGTTATATCCTCTTACCAGTAGCTGATGGCTGTTCAGGGAACAAAAATTAATTTTTACATTAGCCCAAGCAAAACATAATTAGGAAGTCGACTCTGTTGCCGTAGCAGCCAGCACTGTAAAAAATAGGAATGCGCCTCAGAGCTAATGGCGTATTTAGCAACCGGGAGCGTCCTTGCTCGCCCGTCCCTCGCACACGTGGCGGAATTTATGGGGATTTCACGGCACGAAGCAAAGGGCACTGGGCACGGAATCGAGAATCCTTCATTCGAGTCCTGCTTCTGTCATCTTGGGGAAGACCTTGGGCATTTCACCTCTCTGTGCTTCCTCATCTTAACGGGACAGTGTTCCCAGCTCCCCCTCAAGATGTGCGTGTCCTTGAACTCAGGGGAGCCTGGAACAAGGGGACTGGTGAGTGGATGTCCTTAGGGTCTGTTGGCATAAAGGGACAGGGGCTGTGCAGCCGTGGGGGGTAGGCCACTCAGATCTCCCTTCGAGGGAACCTGCCATGAGGAGAGCAGGCAGGGGCCAGCCCCCAGCGGTTCGACCTTCCCCGTCTTCCACGGACCCTCCGTGGGTTCTCCAGAACGGACGTTCGCGGGGAACGCAATGCTGCTCCCGTCGAAGGGCTGGGCATAACAAGGGTCCTAGAGCCAGGCTATTTCTGCCCAACATGGGCTCCTCTAACAGATAATCGCGGCTGCTGGGGTGTGGTAGCCAGTCTCCAAGATAGCCCCATTGAGCCCACAAGGAACGCTGGGTATTCCCACCCTGGGCCGACCCCTCCCAACAATGGGCTGATCTCGCGACCAGTTGGAGACCCCAGAACTGATAGTGTGTGGCTTCCCAGGATGATAAAAGACGTCATAGCTTCCATCTCGTTATAGTCTCTAGGACCGTCCACTCTGGGGGAAGGAGCTCTTTGTTGATGTCCAAGTGGCAGGGAACAGTCTCCTGCTCAGCCAGCCACGCGAGCGAGCCACCTTCGGACTACATCGTCCTGCCCAAATCGGGTCTTCAAATGACCACAGCCAGCATCTTGCCTGCAACCTCATGAGAGACTGAGCTAGGACCATCCAGCTAAGCGCCTCTAGAAATTCTAACCCACAGAAACCCTGAGATACGGGGAGTACGTCGTTTTAAGGCATTAAGTGTTGAGTTCACTGCTTCAGGCACTCCCTATGACCTGGCCAAGACTCTCGGAGCCACGCCGCAGTTCAACCTCCTTCCTACCTGGTGCCCTTTCCTTCCCTCTCTCCTTACACTGGTGTCCCCTTACATATGGCATCACTGCATAGTGACCCGAAGGCTCTCTCTACCAGCTCCGCTCCTTCTTCCCTTCATCCTTCAGAGAAATTCCCAATAGATTCTCCCAATAAATCTTGTCTGTCTCCACCTCCTCAACTTCTGTTTCTCCAGAGATTTGAACTGATACGGGGGAAACACAAAGAGAATGGAGGTGCCCAAGTCTGGTTCAAGAACGGCCACAGTGTGTGGATGGTGTAGTTCCAAGGAGAGCAAAGCATGTTCTCCTCAGCTTGTGACTCAGTTTCTGCAACCGAGTACCAGGATGAAGAGATTGTAGAACGAAACAAGCAATAGGGCCCTTCTCTATAATCTCTACAAGCATGGAAATGGTTGGTAGAATCACATCGGCCGCCATCTTGGCAGCCAAAACGTGTAGTGTTCGTGCCTAATGGATGGAACCAACCATGGAGGCACCACAGGGCATGCTGTTGACGCTGGCAGTGATGCGCTGGTAACGAGTTGGGGCAACAGTATGTGCCGTTGACAGTGGCCACTGGTGACACAGCAGCCTTCATATGGCGCTGACAGGAGCGAAAATGCCTTGGCAGTGTGCCAGCTTTGGACAAGAGCAAGCAAAGAGAAAAATGCCAACCACCCAAGGGAGCTAAGAGCCTGCTTCTCGAGACACATGGGACACAGCGCTTGAGAGTCCCAAAACCAAGCCTGGGAGGGACAGGAGGAGGTAACCGTTTTCAGCTAAAAGGGTTAAGGGTTGATATACAGCCAGAGAAATTCTCATCAAGGGTAGGGGTGGTCATCACCTTGTCTCCAAATGCCAGATCAGTTGGGGAACGACACATTAAATGTAAAAATTGGGAGCTTGATTGTGTTTCCCCAGGACCTTACGTTTGACATTGGCACATCACCGCCAATATCAACACCCCTCTGGAAGCACTGCGGTGCCTCCGCTACCCCTCTCGGCTGCCAATATGGCAGCTGACATGTTTCTACCAATGATCTCCACACCTGTGGAGATTATACAGAACTGGTTCTGTCGCTGGAGGGGGAGAACATTGAAGACGAACTTCAAAAACGAACAAAATCAAGACTGTCGCTTCTCTTTCCTTCCTCTCTCCCCTGTGCATATGGCCCAAACCAGTTCTCTCTGATGACAGGCCAGAACTTTCTCACCACTCAAGGCTTCTTTGATTTTGTCTCTCTCTTTCTTACCAACCTAGAAAGCAGGTATTGATACGACGCGCAGCCCATCAGCAGCAGACATTGCCTGGACCCCCTCCCACTGGGCTGGTTCCCTAAGTGTTGAGGCAACTCCTTCTTTTTCAGGGTCAGTTCTGCTTCCTTCTGATGCCACAGAGGGGGCTGAGCCTCCTTGGCCTGGCCCTGAATTTGAGATGATTGTCAGGTAAGCCACCTAGTCAGAGATTCTCCATCCACTTAAGGCCAAGCCATGCCCCCTAACGGAACTCATTAGCCTTATGGGTGGATGTGCAAGGGGGTCTACTGTGGTTTGGAGCCAGCTCTCTCTCTCTCTCTCTCTCTCTCTCTGATAAACGTACATTCATATGTACATGGAAGGGACATACCGTCATGTGCCAGAGGTGGTAGAAAAGCTATAAACCCTGACATCAGACTGAGGATGACCACTGCTCTGCACCTCCACTGATATCAATCAAGGCCAAGCGTCTGGCAACTCTTGTCTAGGCTGCCATATTTACTTCCTATCCCTCCATTCTTGCCCTCATCCACCACCTTCTCCTCATAGCACAGAGTGAGCCTTTAAAACGGCAGCCCCATTCTTGTCTCTCCACCCCTTCCAATGCTGTTGCTTGTGGGCCAAGTCCCAGTGGCCCTCTGTGACATGGCCAGTGTCCATCTTTGTTCACGTTGTACTCATATCTCTATAAAGTCCTCATCCATGCTTTCCCCCCATGCCTGGTAAACTTGTCCTACATGAATCTCTTCTTACTCGTTCCTCCTCCCCCTCCAGTTCTCAGCTGAGTGTCACTGCCCTGGGAAAGTCTTCCATAACACCCTCTCTGGTCATGGACTTCACAGCATGAGTCACACATATGATTAAATAAGCGTGTGTGGAATTACCGGCCTCATGTGTTTCATTCCCAGAAGACAGGTATGTAATAGGCACTCAGAAACATTTGATAGATGAACAAATGGTTGGATGGATGGATGGATGGATGGATGGATGGGTGGATGGCCATGTCAACTGTCTGGGTGGTCTCCCCTAACTTTGCTTCCTTAAGACAAGCTTTGACTCTGACACCATAAACTTGACATCTAATGAATGAGAGCTACAGAAACCATGATGCTATCTGATGAACTGCCCTAGGACCCTTCTTCATTCCTTCTTCATTCTTTTTTGGATTCCCACATTTTACCCCTTGATTCCTCATCACCAGCTTCCTCTTGTTAGCAGACAGGTTCTCTTCCTCCTTTGCTTGCTGTCCCTATGCTCTACCTCCCTTTCATCTTCCAGTATCTGGAAGAAATTAGACCTACCCCCTCAGCCAATACCCTATTTGAGCTGTTGTTTCTTTGAGACCCAACTCCTATCCCTTGGCCGTTTGGTCAACACTTAGTCGTGCTTTCCCGGGCATCAGTGCCTTCCTCTGAGCACACAAAGCACAGACTCACAACTGTCTTGGGTATCTGTGGGCCCAGCTTGAAGTATGTCGAGTCATAGATGGCACCTGGCATTTTCACAGAGGAATCTTCGGCGGGAGCATTTTCCTGACACACAGTAGGCACCTGGTAGTTACTACTGAACACACGAATGAATGAATTCTCCGGATGAAGGTGGGTGGGGGAAAAGCAACAATTATTTTAGCTGAGGAGACAGGGGCCGGCCCAGCCTGCTGTCCCCAAGTGCTTTCGATATCTGGAGGGCTGAAGATAATTAAATGGAAACCATCCATTCAACTGCTCACCATGACAACTATCCTTGATTGATGAGCCCTGAGGAATAGCCTCGAAAGATTTCAATCTATCTGAGAGGATCACCACCAACCAGGGATTTTTCTGAGCTGATTTTTCTAAGATCTGCAGATAATGTTGTCACTAAGTTTGACGGAATGACAATTTTCAATTCATCCCTCTAGTACCTCACGGTGTTATCTGGCAGCCCGCACGCTGGCTAAATGGTACTTTAGTGTTAATGCAACAGCGTCGCGATCCTGTGTGTCTCCTTCCTCTCATCTGGTTTAAGGACATCTCTTCAAGGGAACAAGAAATAAGAAAGCGTCAGGTCCTCCCATGATACTATTTGTAATCAAGAACTGCATAATGGCAGAGTGTTATGAAAAACCCAGTCGCGCATTTGAGGAATCGTGTCTTACTACACACACTTGAATACCACCCACGAGACCGTATCCTACTAGGTTCATTTACTGGCAGTGCTCGGTCTCAAGGTGGTAAGAGATGTCTGGACTGGTTGCTCTAATTGTGGGCACAGCTCTACCCCGGCTCTGTCCCCCCACGCCGGTGGTTTGTGGGCCACAGGTTAGGAATTACTGCTCTCGTTCATCTTTCTGAAGTTCAGGGCTCAAAACTGAGAGTGCTTCTTGGGTGCAGCCCAAGGGGTCCCGGGGTATTAAGCACCCCACCAATGAGGGCATGCGTGTTCCAGATGGGGTCGAAGGATGCTTCCCTCCCAAGTGGAGAATGGGAAACTCGGGGTGAAGCAGACTTTACACTTGACCTCAGGCTGACTGTACCCACCGGAGACTCCTAACCATTTTCCCATTCCAAAGCCTCTGCCATCTCCCTGCAGCGTGACCCAGCTCCCTGCCTCAACATGCCCATCCCTACCCCATCCCTAGCTCCAAGTGCGTCCCCAGAGGCCCCACTGAACTAGGATGTCCCAAATTGCTCAGATCACTCTTGTAAGCGAAAGATTCCACGGCTGCCCTTGGTCCCAAGAGCAACTTCATCCCAATGCTTAACATGCCTGAAGGATGTCCACTCCAAACTCCAAACTGCCTATAGAGTTGGACCTTCCCCGGCCCATTGGTACCCGCTGCGGGACGCAAAGGCAGCGGGCAGGTGGATTCTTCTCCGCTTCCGGGTCACGTGCTGCTGTCCTCCCTCTGATTGGCGAGAAGCCTTTGGCGGCTCCTACTTGGGAGGAGGAGTCAGACACGAAGACCGGGAAGGGGCAGCACTGGTCGGGTTGGTCTCGTCTGCCCACCGGCAGCGATTTATTGGCTCCTCTCGCGTAGGGGTCGTTTTGTGGGTCCTTTGGGGCTCCCTTAGCAGGGGGCCCTCCAGCAGGCTGTCACAGTCACACGTCCTCTGGCTTCCCACTGTTCCGGGGTAACGTGCATCTTTGCCCTGCAAATCAGAGCAGCTATTCCAGCGTCCAGCGTGCTCACTGCTCTTCCCACTCAGCTGATCTGAGATTCTGCATTCCAGGAGGCCCCACAGGAGCATCCCGGGTGGCCTCCTTGAAGGCCCTTGAGACCGGGGCCAAGAGACAGCCACCAACTCGTCCTGGACTCTCCCACTTCAACCCCATGAGATTCCCCCTGTGGGTATTGAGCTAAGAGGCACAGAGCCTGCTGTCTGCCACCTTCGGGACGCTAGGGGGCGGTGATGCAGACACCTGATCACACCCAAAAGAGGGGGGAGGGTGACGGGGAAGAAGGAGACTCTGAGAGCACTGGGGGAGTCCTTTCTGTGCTCTCGCAGGAGAGGGGCCGGCGTGGCACAGCTGACGAACCCCTTCCCAAATTCTCTGTGCGGGACTGGGCTGCTCCCAGAGAGGGGTCCTTTCTAACAAGGTGCCCCTGGGCCCCGCCCCACCACACCCCTCCCCGGGAGCCCCAAGCTTCCTGGAATATAATGGATCATTTTCCAATTGACCAAGGTCTTAGAGATTACACCGCTAATCCCATCAAAGACCATCTGCTTACAGTGTGCCTCCTGAGCCCAAAGAAACAGATCTTCTGCGCCCTCCACTTCAACCCCTCTGGGGTTATTGTAGCAGGAGAAAGTTTCCGTCATCCTCCAATTCCACTCCTGGGCTATACTCCAAAGAAATGTGCACAGATTCCCCCCAAAACACACAGAACGTGTGCACCCGCACAGTTCTTGACAGTTCCACACTAGAAAACTGGTCAGGTGAACAAAAGCGGAAGGAAAGCGTGTCGGCGTTGGTTAACCCGCGGGAGTACGACGCAGCAGAGAACATGGACAAACGCCAGGCACACGCAAGATGGATGGAGCTAACAACGTAATGTTTAACAAAAAGGAAGGCTCAGAAGAGGACACACGGCGAGATTCCATGTCTATAAAGCCCCAGAACAGGAAACATTAACATATTAGCAATCAGAGTAAAGGCAGTGACCGAGCAAAGATACGGCAGACCTTCTGGAGTGTGGGTAAGACTCCGTTCTGATCGGGGAGCTTGGTGTGTGTTTGCTTTGTGAGACCACCTCCCACCGCGCATGCATGAGGGGTGCGCCTCTCTCTACACACGTAAGGCTTCGGTAGACAGATTCCTTAAGGGAATGAATCAGACACAGGCAGAGCATGTGACCAGGCACTGTGGCACTTGAAAAATGAATGATCATAGCCAAGGCTGAGCAAGGGCGTGGCAGGCCAGCCGGAGCCTTTGCTGGATGGGATCTGTGCCCCTGCAGCCTTGAACTCCGGTTCCTGTAGAGCCCCGCTGGCTTCCGATGCTCATTTTCCCCTCTCCTGTTTCCCATCACGGTGTCGGGTCACAAGTGTCTTGTCTTCATCTGACCTCTTCAATGGCAGTCAGTTCACTTCTTCTGTCTGGTGATAACAAGGAAAAGGCATGAGATTTTTTTTCCCAAGGTTTTTGTTTTGTTTTGTTTTCCAGAGCAGTTTTAGGTTCACAGCAAAATTGAGAGGAAGATACAGAGACTTCCCATATATCCCTGGTCCTTAGGCAGGTGGAGCCTTCCCCACATGGACGTCCCCCGCCAGAGTGATACATCGTAATCACCCCAAACCCATGGTTTACATTGCAGTTGGCTGTTGGAGTTGTACATTCTGTGGATTGGGACAGATGTGTATCCACCATGATCGTATGGTACCAACTATATTCGCTGCCCTAAAAATCCTCAGTGTTCTGCCTATTTATCCCTCCTGCCCTGCTAATGCCCTGCTAACCCTAACCCTAATCCTAACCACTGACCTTTTTTACCCTCTCCATTGCTTTGACTTTTCCAGAATGTCACATAGTTGCAATAGACAGTATGTAGCCTTTAGAGCCGGGCTTCTTTCACTTAGTAATAAGCTTTTAAGATTCCTCTCTGTCTCTCTGTGGCTCAATCGCTCACTTGTTTTTAGGGCTGAGTAATATGCCGTGGGCTGCCTGTGCCGCGGTTTGCTGATCCATTCACCTGCTGTGGAACATCCTGTTTGCTTTCAAGTCTGAGCAAAATTAGGGACAAAGCTGCTGTAAACACCTCTGCACAGGGTTTGGAGGGGGGCGGGGAACAGGGGATTTTGAAACAGAGTATCTCGCTTTGCAGCCCAGGTTCCCCACCCGCTGGCTTGGCTTTTTGAGCAACTTGTGGACGGCTCTCAGCCTCAGTTTCTTTCTCTGTGAAATGGGAATAGTACCGCATCTTTCCTGGGAGATTCACAGAACGAACGGCTCGGAGGGCGCTCTGTGGCAGCACAAGGTGATGGACACGTTGTAGTTCACAGTTACTAGTCTTTGCTTTTAGTTGGGGAGTTGGCCCAGGACCCAGTCACCTGGCAAGCGGACGGAGGCCTCTGGTCACCGATCGCTGCCTGCAGTGGCAGAGAGGGATTGGAAGCCGCTCTCTATCAGTCAGTCTCTATCATCGTCTGAGGCTCCTTCAGACTGTCTTCACTCCAGAGCGGCTCAGTCCCTCCTCTTCTCTACCCTCCAAGAGGGATAGAGCCACACGGAGAAATCAATTGCCAACGCCTGCTGCTGCAGACGGGAGGAAAGTCGCAGCTACTCTCTCTCTTTGCACTGGTGATTAATCGAGTTCACTCCAGGCGCAGACAAGCCCATGGAACAGTAGATAAATAACAGGCCGAGTTTAAGAAGATGCATGTTCTCTGAGTTAATAATTTTAACAGCCGGAGAAATGCTGCCGTGGTTCTCATGGTAACAGAGACCTGCGATTCGGTCTCTAATTTGAGAGCCTCAGACTAATATGTACAGAGAGCTACCCTACAGGAACTTCATTCTGTCCCTTAATTGGAGCCTTTCAACGAAGCATGGCTTCAATGAAGCAATGATATGATGCCATTTGGAGAAGCAATGCAGAAGATTACTCGTTTGCTCTAAACGTGCCCACGAAATGCATACCGGCCAACATTTTCTGGGCTGATGCGGAGGGTCTGTGACATCTGCTTTGATGTCAACCTCTGCTCCATGAAGAGTCTCCTGAGGCGACATCGGCTGTTCGCTCCTGATTGACCAGACGTTTCAAGGGACCGCGGTCCTCTTTTGCGATAAGGATTTAGGACGCTCCTTGGCTGTCGCTAGCGTCGCGTCTTGGATGGGATTTGGAGGGAGGCAAGACAAGGAACACCGTGAGTCTAGGAGCCGGGATGCCGAAGTCTGTTTCCGAACCAGTCTTGCTGATCTGGATGCGAACTAAGCCAGACAAGACCTTGAGAGTTGGAACGCTAGGGAGAGCTGACTTTGGGGACTGGTCAGATGGGCCACTCTGTCCCGACTCTTTTGTAAGCTGCTTCCTCCTCCGAGGCTTCTGGATTGTGAGGAGATTCCTCCTCACTGGGGGGTTTCCCTGTATTCGCACCCTCACTTTCCTCCAAACATTCACAGCGTGCCAGCCCCTTTCTTTCCTGAAGCGATTCAAACTGCCCGTCGATCGTGCTGAAAACGTCTTCCTCTGGTGTCTTGGGGCCCCTCTTCTTAGGCGCTTGGAGCGTGACAGCACCTTCCCCGAGCCTGTGACTCGGCTCAGGGCTGTGGAAAGCTGTCTTCAATCACGCACACGTCTGTGCATCACATTTCCCCCCTCCCGCTGGCCGCGGCGTGCCACTGGTTTCGGTGGCTGCGCCGGTCACACCCACAACTGGGGCTGTCGACACGAGTTCCGTGCAAGAAAGGCTGTAAATGGGAGAGGTCACAAGTCAAGCCCTGACACCTGGTGATTCTTTTTAGGCTGAGGTTCCCCTTGGCCCGGTGGATCTCTTGCGTGTTACCGCCGACGGCACCGTGCTTGGAAAGCGAGGAGGGGGAGGAATCTCCCGGAACACAAAATCCAACCCCACACGCAAAGTCCCCCGTTAGTGATCATTCATGGCCCAGCTGCGGGCCAGACCTGAACCATGCGTACAAGGCTTCAGGAGAGGTGTTACATCACAAGCGAGGAAGGGAGCAAAATCACAGGAGGCTCAAAGCCTGCTTTGTGGTAACAGAGAGGTCACAAGAGATCCTTCTGCGTTCTTGGAAAATCCCAGAAAGAGGGTAAGGTCAAGAAGGTTCTTGCCCTCCTGTCTTCCTCTTTCCCCTTCTCTTTGGTTCTCACCATCCTGTCTGGAGGGGAAGCCCTACGTCCGAGGGTCACTGTATATACCTATCCTGGGGTACCATCTCTGGCCTTTGGACTAGCGAAACAGTGATCCTAACCATGACCACTGGGCAAGCTACTATGCAAATCTCTAGTCGTACTTGAACCTTGAACAAAGGGACGCCTGGCTGGCCTGGTCGGTAGAGCATAGGACTCTTGATCTCAGGGCCGGGAGGTCGAGCCCCACGTGGGGCGTGGAGATGACTGAAAAATAAAATTTACAAAACAATCGTGTGGCCCGTGGTCACGGATGCTACGAGCGTTTTCTAGCTGGGGGCAAAAAATCCAAACGCTGCTCCAGGCAAATCTTTTCCTTTCTCAAGGTGTGCATCTCCCCTCTCTGTTCTCCAAGCTAAAAAACGGCCCTCCCGCCCCGGGCCCCCCCCCCCGCCCCCCCCCCCCCCCCGCTAGATTCTCCGGAATATTTGGCACATCAGGCTGTTAGCCCCTGACAGACTCTGGCTCTTTGAAAGTTCTGTCAAATCTTTTCGTAGATGTAATTGGTTATAGTTTCCATGTCCTTAGAGCTGCTAAGCTAGCAGTTTAATTTATCCTAATTCAGAACCTAATTGTCTTTCACTGCTGGCTAATTAAATGTTCAAAGAAGTGATAAATTAGGCAGGTTGATCATTACAGCACAAGTAATTAGCCAGTTGATCTGAAGCCAGCCAGGTTTTTAGGACAGGGCTTGGAAGGGGGGAGCCATGCAGAGCGATAAGGTCCTTCTATCACACCGGCTCGTAAGGATAAGGAGGGTGGGTTGAAAAGCCTCGGACCTGCTACCACGACGTTACCACAACCGTAGGTGGGAGTCTTGCCTTTCAGGGCTAAGAGTTGGCCCAAGTCTCGGGGAGGCCCAAGTTCACGTCAGGCCACACCGGCCACCCAGAGTTCCCTGTGGACGTGTCAGCACCCATTGAGATACGGAATGGAGCGGGGCAGGGACCCGGTCACTGGAGGGTCCGCACAGCTGAGCCAGGTGGGGATCGACCTTGAAGACCCGAAGCAGGTTCCTGGACAGGGAACGGCACGACTACCATTGAGTGGGGCTGAGCCGAAGATCCCAGGCTGGGCCGAGCAGCGGTCAGGGTGAGACAGGCTTGAAGGGGCAGAGGTGACCTCTGGGATGATTCTGTAGCCGAACCAACCTGAGTTTGCTTCCTGGGGAGTCAGAAACTGTACCAGCTGAGTTGTCGCACGAAGAAAACTTTCACTGGGGCGCCTGGGCCGCTCGATCGGTTAAGCATCCGACTTCAGCTCGGGTCGTGATCTCACGGTTCGAGCCCCGCGTGGGGCTCTCGGCTGATAGACAGCTCGGAGCCCGGAGCCTGCTTCGGATTCTGCGTCTCCCTCTCTCTCTGCCCCTCCCCCACGCGTGCTCTGTCTCTCAAAAATGAATAAACATTAAAAGAAATTAAACAGAATAGGGCTGATATCAATAATAACAATAATGATAGCAAAGTAAAATGGCCATCTCCACCTGCTATGGCTACCGATTCTCTTCCTATCTCCACCCCCGACGATCCTCCTGAAATGCACCCTGCCTCTGAGGGTCCCCTCGGGCGTCTGTCAGGCCACAGTCTGCAAGTCGTGTCTCAGAACACATACATCTTTTCCCATCTAAAAATACGGAGAGGGGCGCCTGGGTGGCTCAGTCGGTTAAGCGTCCGACTTCAGCTCAGGTCACGATCTCGCCGTCCGTGAGTTCGAGCCCCGCGTCGGGCTCTGGGCTGATGGCTCAGAGCCTGGAGCCTGTTTCGGATTCTGTGTCTCCCTCTCTCTCTCTGCCCCTCCCCCGTTCATGCTCTGTCTCTCTCTGTCTCAAAAATAAAAAATAAAAAAAAAAAACGTTAAAAAAAAAAAATCCGGAGAAACTCGGCTACCGCAGTGTATCTTAGGAAGAATCCTATTTCTTAAGTGGAAAGAATGTCTTAATAAGCCCACGTGGGGTAAAAGTTAGGACCCCCCCCCCAGAAGGGCAGGAATGCAAACCAGCGCCCAGATTTCAGGAAGAGAGGGAAAACTGTTCCACCCAAGACCAGGAGAGATTTCTCCCTTGCTCTCGCTGCATCGAGCCCGGAAGCCGTCAGGAGCCCATGTGCTATAGGATGAGACCCTTCCTTCTGAGCACAGATATCTGGCAAACCTACGAACCCCAAAGAAGATTCGGTGGGAGCGGGTTTGGGACTAAGAAAAGCAGAAGTGTTACACGAGATGAATTACACACAGACAGGTGCAGTCTGACCGGATCCCACGAGAAGGGTGGCAGAGAGACCTTAACTGTCAACGCTAGAGCAATCCAGAAGTTCTGCCCTGCACGCTCACCAGCCACAGGTGGCTCACGGCTGCGCTCGGGGTGGCCCAGTGTGTCCAGGGGCAGAGCTGACGTGATTCCAATGACCAGACTCTGGCCTGCGACTCAATCTCTTCCGTAGCCAGAAGCACCCCCCACCCCGGCCCCAACGCCTGCCCAGCTCGCCCTCTTTGCATTCGAATGCTCTCTGTCCCTGGCACCCCTCCATCTCCCTCCCCAAATCCCCTTGTCCTCAGCTCCTCACAGACCTCACCTGCCCCCAGAAAACCCATCTCTAAAGAACACCATTCAACGGACACAACGCCCTTCACGTTCTTGGAACAGATGATGTTTAGGGAAACACCAGGTTGGGCACATTAAAAAACAAAACAAAACAAAACAAAACAAAAAAACGACTGCAGAGTTCTGCCGGTCCGGCCACAGAACTGTCACTTGGGGAGCTCACTCAACGTCAGGATGCCAGGAGCGTCCCCCCCCCCCGCCCCGCATATAGATACTCTGACCAACAGCCCATATTTGCAACGTAGGAAGGGATCCCCTCCTTGGCTACGTTTGCCGCACGAGTGACCCGTGCTGCAGAGCTCTGGCCCAGCTACGTTCGAAGACGCAAGTTCCCTGCAAACTCCCAAGCGATCCTAGGGCCAGGAATCTTCGGTGACACCCCCACCAGCAGGCAGAGACTTCTTCCCCCACCACCTCGGCTGCTGAGCCTCCCTTTGATTGGCACAGGAGCGGGAAGGTTCAGAGATGGCTCACTTGCAGTGCGAGACGGCCTCAACACCCAGCAGCTGGCTCTTTCAAGGCCATCGCTTTGGAGAGCATTTTCTCGGCCAGTCTGCCCCGTGCCGCAACCCCCCCCCCCCCCCCACGGAAAAGTGTTTTTAGCGATTTCTGGCTTCTGGCACTGTAGCAAGTGGACCACGCAACAGCTTCCGAGGAGGCTGGATCTGACTCCTAAGCCCTGTAATGAGCCGGGTGTTGGAGAAGTTGTTGTAGCCTTGACCTCACAGCACCTGCGGGGGGAGCGGGGGGAGCGGGGGGGGGGGGCCAAGGAGCTGCTGTGCAGCCCCTTCTGGAGGCTCACAAGCCGCAGGAGGAAGTAGGGGATGATCTCCAGCGGCCACACAGCAACACTGGACCTGACAGGGCTGAAAAAAATCACATGCGCTTGAGGCCGCGCTTCTCTCCCGCCCTTGTGGCTTTCCCAGAACCCACGGAGTACAGAGCCACACCCTAGAACATTCTTCTGTGCCCCTGCAGAACACTGCTGTACCGACCGGGCCTGTGGTCCGGGCTGGGGTGTCCACGTGACTCAGGGGCCCGTGGGTCCCATTCTACATCCCCAGGTCTCGGCCAGGAGATATCCTTCCTTCACCGGGATGCTGATGAGTTTCAGAGAACCCTGAAAATAATGCTTAGGATGCGCTGACTGGCTGTGTTCATTCCCTGGGGCCACTGTAACAAAGCACCAAGAACCGGGTGGCTTTAAACAACACAGATGTGTGCTCTCGCAGTGCTAGGGGCTGGATGTCCAAAATCAAAGTGTCGTCAGGGCCGGGCTCCCACCGCAGGCTCTAGGGGAGACCCCTTCCCCAGACGGTGCTCTGCTTGTGAAGGCATCACTCCAGTCTCGGCACGTACCTTCACGTGGTCTCCTCCACGTGTCTCTCAAACATCACTGTCCCTCTTCTGTAAGGACACCAGTCATGGGATCGATGGCCACCGACAGCAGTATGACCTCATCCTAACCAAGTACAGCTGCAATGACCGTATTTCCAAATAAGGTCACATTCTGAGGTGCCGGGCGTTAAGACACCATCACTATAAATTTGCTCAGACCCCTGGGGAGAGTTTTCATAAAAGAGCAGTGAAGCCTTACTCAGTGTAGCTCTGGAGGGATGAGGGCCCATGGGGGAGGTGGAGAGAGCTGGCCTTGGTTGACCCAGAAGGGGAACCCCAGGACCAGGGACGTAGCAAAGCCACTGAATGGACTATCTTGTGCGTAGAGTTTCTATTTATCCCAAAGCGGCATCGTTTCATCACATGTATGGGTCCTTTTCATCTCCGTGACACCTTACCCTGTATTTACTATTTCCCACTTTCTACTAAGAAGACACCTGACGCACAGAGGGGTTAAGTAATTCACCCAGGATCACACAGCTAGTAGGTGACAGAACCGGTTGTGAACCCAGCATATGTGACCTCCAGTGCCCATCCCCAGGGGTTTCAGCATTTTTATTCGAGCAACTCCATTAGGTCAAGCACTGTCCTAAGCAAAGAAGAACGCACTCGGTTGTTCCATAGCCTTGGGATACGTTGAGTTTCGAATATTTCCATCACTGGGGATATGTTTCCACACGCGTGGGTGCTGCCTCAGGTCACTGTCAACGTTAGGAGACGTTCTGACAGTTTACCGAACATGTTACACACACCATCTCTTATGCGACTCGCAAAAAAAAAAAATGTCTGATGAGAGGTAACATCACCACTGGCGTCTTACAGATACACTGAGTTGGGAAAGCAACAGTGTGATTCAGTTATCCCGGTGTTTGTCAGTGGCAGAATCCAGATGTTTCCGTTATCTCTTGCTGCGTAACAAATGGCCCCAAATCTTAGCCAAACAAAACAATGACAATCAGTTTAGTCTTGCCCCGCGTGGTTCTGGGGATTGACTGGGCTCAGCTGGCTGGTTCTCACTCAGGGGGTTGTGATGAGACCGTGGCCAGGCTGGGTCTTCTGAAGGCGGCCCCACTCATGTGTCTGGTGCCCAAACTTGGGAAGATTCAGAGTTGGGACAAATACGGAGTTCCTTGTCTCTTTCTCTCTCTCTGTCTCTCCCCCTGCCCCCTCATCATTTTGCATGGGCCCTCCAGCACGGAAGCTTCTGAGAAGTCCAGCCCTTGCCTAACAGCTCAGGACTTCAAAGCAAATTGGCCCAGAGGTTAGGGCAGAAGATGCCCGACCTTGGCCTTCTCTAACCCAGCCTTTTAAACCAAGCAGCCCCACCTCTGCCATATTCTATCCAGAGACGATCACAGAAGCCTGCCCAGTTTCAAGGGAGGGGGGGGCACACAAACTCCCCCTCTCGACTGGGGGCCCGTCACAGAATTCACAGACACATCTTCGAACCGCCACACCCAGGCTGTTGATCCCGCATCTCAAGAGGTTCTACTGGGTTACCTCCTCTAAGAGTGAATGCCAGAGAGAGGTTCAAGTTGATGCTCTGCCGGACCCTTGTTATTCCCTTAGCCAAGTCCTTACTAGCGCGGCTCTCTCTCCTGGGGGCCAACAAGAGACAGGGTGAGGGCAGCGTTGAACAAGGAAGCAATGCAACTGAAAGGCACTGGGGTTGGGGGGGAGGTGGAAAATAAGAGTGGCGACCGAAGGAGGATTGATGGGGGCCCAAGAGGAAATGGCAAATGCCCCTTTCCCCTCCCCCTCCACTCTTCCTTCTCTCTGCCCCCAACATCCCCCACTGGCCGAAGCATGAGGAGGGCAGGATTCTGCAGCTACGCACGTCTCTCCCGTGCACCCCCGGCTCCTGGGCAGCCCCGCGCAGAGCTTTGTCTTTGCTTAGACAGGTTGCATCGGCGGTGCAATCGATGCCTCTGGGAGTTTCCAAGTTCATGTATGCCTGGGAGACTGGGCTCTGAGCACTTTGCTTATTCCTAGTAATAAGGTTTTCATCAAACCATCTTTTCTTCGCAATTAAGCCAATAATTTCACTCCTGTCCTCCGGGCTGAGTCACGCTAGCTATAACCGGACCGTGGCTACCTGAACCAACAGGGAAGAGTGATGCCACAGCAGGAAGGGCAACAGAATTAGCATGGGAGGGCCGGGTTCCTGCCCCGTTGCCTACCTGCTGGGTGTCTCTGAGCTAGCCGCTCAACCTCTCTGCACTGCTTTCATTTTACGTAAAACGGGGGAGATGCCCTCCTTGTGTCCAGTGAACGTCAGAAAAGAGTCCCCAGCACAGAGGCTGGAATGCAGGAAGCAGCTTCCCTCTAATTTTCTCTACTCGTTTACTAATAATGCAGAAATGTGAACAGCCCGACTCATACATCTTTGCCCACCTCTCTGATTATTTTCTCAAGACAGATCCCTCCGTACTGAATCACTGGGTCAAGGGTATAAACATTGTAAAAGATCATCGAATGTATTGGCAGAAAGCGTTTTCAGAATTGGTATCAGTTTATATTCCCATCAGCTGCTTGGAGGATTCCGAGCTTACCATACACGGCCCAGCATTATTATCTAGAATTTATTTCTTCGTCCATTTGCTAGGCAAAAGAACGATCTCTCGCGTTGCCTTATTTTTTTCCTCTCTTCATTAATTTTATTGTTTTCCTTTGACATACTTGTAGATTCACAGGCAGCTGTGAGAACTAATACAGAGACCTCTCTCGTCCCCTTGTCCCCCCTGCTGCCCGGTGGTAACATCTCATAAAATTAGAGTTCGATATCACCATTGCGACTGATACCGTCAAAATACAGAACGTTTTCTCACCACAAAGATCCCTAACGTTGCCCTTTTGTTACTACACTCACTCCTCACTCCTCCCATCTCCGTGTCCTTGACCCCTGACAATTACTAACATGTTCTCCATTTTGTGAATTTTGTCACATCCAGAGTTCTACGTGAGAGGAACATAGAGTATGTAACCTTTGAGGGACTGCCTTTTTCCACTCAGCCTAATTCTCCAGACGTTTACCCAGATTGTCGTGGGTAACGAGAGGCTGTTCCTTTTTGTTGCTGAATAGTATTCCATCGTATGGATATACCACAGTTGGTGAAACCATCCACCCTTTGAAGGACATCAGGGCTGTTTCCAGTTTCAGCTATTTGGATAAGGTGCGATAAGCATTTGCATACAGGTTTTTGTGTGAACATGTTTTCATTTCTCTCAGATAAATGCCCGGGAGTATAATTGCCAGATCAGATGGTATTTGTGTGTGTATAATTTTTTTTTTAAGAAACTGCTAAATTGTTTTCCAGAATGACTGCATCATTTAATTTCCTTTCTGATTATTCGTTAGGTTGAATAATTATAACGCTTTTTGTTTATTTTATTTTTTTCTAAATTTTTTAATGTTTATTTATTTTTGAGAGACAGAGAGAGACAGAGTGCAAGTGAGAGAGGGGCAGAGAGAGAGGGAGACACAGACTCCGAAGCAGGCTCCAGGCTCCAAGCTGTCAGCACAGAGCCCGACGCGGGGCTTGAACTCACGGACTGAGAGATCTTGACCTGAGCTGAAGTTGGACGCTTAACTGACTGAGCCACCCAGGTGTCCCGAACATTTTTTATTTTTTGATGTCTATTGATATCCTTTTTTTTTTTTTACAGTTCTCCATTGAGATGCTCTGTTTCTTATCAATTCAAAAGATCTTTTCCAATAAAGTAATAATTAATAGTCGTTTCCCCTTACATTTCTTTGCTTGTTTGCTGTCATGATTTACAATGTTTTGGATGAATAGCAGTTTGATGTATTTATGATGTAACCCATAGATTGTTACGATTAGAAAGTCTTTTCCTATCCATCAATCAATTTACTATGAGCTTGTTTTCTTCCTGGACACTTTAATAATCTGGAATTTATTTTGAACCGGAGTTGAGTCATGAGCCCTCCCTTCTGACTGCGGCCCTTCATCACACATTCTAGCCCCTGATTCTTTGTTATGTTTTCCGTTTCATGTTGGCTCACAACTCCTAACATATTTTCATTATGTAGCTTCGCGGTCATGCTCCTTATGTGTCAGGGCGAATCACATCACACCATTCTCCTTATTTTAATTTTGTGATTTCCGTGAATCCCTCAATTCTTCGTGATTCTTACCCCTTTTTCTTCCTGATTGTTTTAAAACTTTTCATGTGACATAACTGTAGGCTCCCAGGAAGTTACAAAACACAGTACATGGAGTCCCAGGTCCCCTTTACCCATCATTCCCCACTGGTAACATTCTACGTAACTATTGTACAATGTCGAGACCAGAACACTGACATTTGTAGCTTTCGTACTGTTAACTAGACTATCAACATTACTACATCATGGATGCGCCATTTTTTTTCCCAAACAATTTTTTTAATGTTTAGTTTTGAGAGAGAGACACAGAGCATGAGTGGGGAAGGGGCAGAAGGAGAGAAAGAGAGACAGAGGGAGACACAGAATCCGAAGCAGGCTCCAGGCTCTGAGCTGTCAGCACAGAGACCGACCCAAGACTCCAGCTCACAAATGGTGAGATCATGACCCGAGCCGAAGTCGTGCATTTAACCGACTGAGCCATCCGGGCGCCCCATGAATGCACCATTTTTATATACAACACACAGTTTTGATTTTCTCCCATGCACGGGTTTGTGCAAACACTAACACGGCCAAGACACAAGGCTGCTCTGTCACCACAGGGGGCTCCTGCATGAGACCCCCGCCCCCTTTACTTCTCTTTCTTTATAATTGCATCCCTGTCCCCAGCAACCACCAATCTTTTCTCCATCTCTGTAGTTCTGACACTTGAAGAATGTGATATAAATGGAAGCATACAGTATATAACCTTTTAAGACTGGCGTATTTTCACTAAGCATAAAGCCCTTGAGATCCATCCAGGATTTTGTGTATATCAACAATTCATTCTTTTTATTATTATTATTATTATTATTATTATTATTATTATTATTGTTTTTTTTTTTTCTGAGTAGTATTTCATTGGCCAGGACTCATTCACCCATTCACCCATTGAAGGACATTTGGATTCTTTCCAGTTTGGGGTTGCTGCAAAGAAAGGTGTTGTGAACATTTGTGTTCAAATTTTTGGGTGAACGTAAGTTTTCATTTATCTGGGATAAAGCCGCAGGGTGTCATTGCTGGGTCCTATGGTCAGCGTACATCAAATTTTATTTAAAAATTGCCAGTTTCCCATCATGGCTGTTCCACTTTCCATAACCACCAGCGATGTATGAGAACCCCCCGTGTCTCTGCAGTAACTAGGATTATGTTTTGTTTTCGCCTTTCTAATAGGTGTACAGAGATCTTTCACTGTGGCATTTTTTTTAAGTTTATTTACTTATTTTTCAGAGGCAGAGAGAGAGAACACAAATGGGGAAGGGGCAGAGAGAGAGGGAGACACAGAATCCGAAGCCGGTTCCAGGCTCTGACCTGTTAGCACAGAGCCCGTTACGGGGGCTCGAACTCATGAACCGTGAGATCATGACCTGAGCTAAAGTCAGATGCTTAACCTACTGAGCCACCCAGGTGTCCCTCCTTCACTGTAGTTTTAATTTGTATTTCGTAAAGTTGAATGCTTTTTATTTTTCCAGATGAACTTTAATTTCTATTTTTTTTAATTTTTGAATTGCATTTAAATCCAAGTTAGCTAAAATTAATGTAATAGTGACCTCAGGAGTAGAATTGAATGAGTCATCACTTACATATAAACCCAGGGCTCATCCCAACAAGTGGCCTCCTTAATGCCCATCACCCACTTAGACCCTCCCCCTCCCCACCTCCCCTCCAGCAACCCTCAGTTTTGCTCTCTGTATTTAAGAGTCTTGGGGGCGCCTGGGTGGTGCAGTCGGTTAAGCGTCCGACTTCAGCTCAGGTCACGATCTCACGGTCCGTGAGTTCGAGCCCCGCGTCGGGCTCTGGGCTGATGGCTCAGAGCCTGGAGCCTGTTTCCGATTCTGTGTCTCCTTCTCTCTCTGCCCCTCCCCCCTTCATGCTCTGTCTCTCGCTGTCTCAAAAATAAATAAAAACGTTAAAAAAAAATTAAAAAAAAAAAAGAGTCTCTTATGGTTTGCCTCCCTCTCTCTTTTTATCTTGTTTTTCCTTCCCTTCCCCTATGTTCCAGATGAACTTTAAAATCATGATTCAAAGGTGTCCCCCGCCAAAAACTTCCATTAATATTTTTCTTAGATTAGGCCGAAATATACCTTAAGTTGAGAGTAATTTACATTCTTAAATAGTCAGTCTTTCTAATCAAGGGATATAGTATCTCTCTCCATTATTCATTAATATTTTTCCCCGTGAAATTGTGTATTTCCCTTCAGATAAGTCTTGCACATTTTTTATCATATTTGGTATCAGTCTTTGCTTTGCTCTATCTCTTCTGTTTTTATTTTGCAACGTTCCCAGATAGGATTTTCTCACTATATTTTTAAGCATGTTGATAGACTATAGCAAATATATTTATTTTTATTTGCCTTTTATTCAGTCGCTTTTCTGAACTCTATTTCGAAGAGACGAATAGCTTTACAGTTTTTCTCGCTACATAAATATACGCAGTAAAATAAAAGGGTCTAATAGTTAATATTTATTGAGCATTTGGAAGGTACCAGCTAGAAACCGCGCTCCAGAAGCATTATTTCACTTAAATCCATCTGTCACCTTAAGAAAGGCTCATTGGCTAGGTGTACCTCTTTGCTAGAATCAACTGTGCCTTGAATTAGGGTCTGCTGTGAAATGTACTCATAGGTTGTTCTAGAACATGAGTGCGCATGCCCTGGGCAGCTAGTCAGATCAGAAGCCCCCGCTGAACAATCACACCGGCACGTCACTTGCAAATGTGTGCAGAAGGGGGGGGGGGGGGGGGGTAGAAAGTTCCAGATGAACAAAGAAGAGAGAGGCAATGGTTTTGTTGGGCAAACATAAAGGACAGGGGCTTTTATGTAAATGATTTGAGGTCCCCCACCGCACCCCTGACTCCCATCTGTTGTGGACATCACAGGCCAATTACAGAAAGCAGGTGAATCATAGCTCAGCCCGCCCCCTTTCCTTCTCTCCCCACTCCACCCCCTCACAAGCCTCCTTGCCCAGAGCGGTGCGTCTGATTTCTTGGCTCGGCCGTTTGAACATCTCTTGAGTTAGAACACGAGTTGGTTTATTTTGATCCTTCCTGGTTTGAAAATTGAAGTATGTGCAGGGCGTCTGGGTGGCTCAGTCGGCTGAGCGTCTGACTTCGGGTCAGGTCACGATCTCGCGATCTGTGAGTTCGAGCCCCGCGTCGGGCTCTGTGCTGACAGCTCAGAGCCTGGAGCCTGCTTCGGATTCTGTATCTGGCTCTCTCGCTGTCCCTCCCCTGCTCACGCTCTGTCTCTCTCTCTCCCAAAAATGAATAAAACAGTAAAAAAAAAAAATATTTTTTTTAATTTAAGTATGTGCAAGGGCACATTTATCTCTCAATTCCACTTTAACCGCCTTCCGTCAGAGTTGATAGGCATTATTCCCTCTTCTTTATTTTTTGAATGGCCTATGATTATGGTTGTGATTTCCTCTTTGACTCAGCAACTTATTATAGTTTTTGCCCAAGTAAGTGGGTATTTTAAGCATTTATAATTATCATTATTCTTATTTGCATTGTGATCGGAAAATATGAACCCTGCAATTTCTGCCTTTTGAAATTTATTAAGTTTTCCTCAAGACCTGCTATATGGCCAATTCTCTCATAAATGTTTAATAGGGAGGCAGAGTCTCTGTAGATTAAAGAGGTTTGTAGATACATAGAAATGTGATCAAAGTAGATAGACAAATAGATATTAATGAATCCACTCATATTTTTCTGTTCAAATGTTTCATCATTAAGCTACTTAAGGATTTGTGTTTTCTCTCACATGTATTGTTTCCTGTTTTTTTCCCTATTTTTATGTCTATTTTATTTCTATTCTATTTCTATTTCTATTTCTATTTATTTCTATTTTATTTCTATTTTCTACTTCTATTATTTCTATTTCTATTTTTGTTTCTATTTTTCTGTTTTTTTCTATTTCTGATAGCCGTCTTTTATATACCTCTTGGTACCCTTGAATGTTACACCCATCACCAGAACGGAATGTCCCTTTATGTTAATGCGTTTTGCCTTGATCGCTACAGTTTCCGGGGCCTTTTTACTTTGAGTTCTGCTATGTCAAATTACTATGTTCAAGCTTGTTGTTTTTGTCTGCAT
Source organism: Herpailurus yagouaroundi (assembly GCF_014898765.1). NCBI lineage: Eukaryota > Metazoa > Chordata > Mammalia > Carnivora > Felidae > Herpailurus > Herpailurus yagouaroundi. Next base: position 11,567,401 of record NW_024412447.1, on the reverse strand, counting down.
TTGAGCCGTAATGCCCACTGTATCTTTGCTCATCCTTGACGCAAAGCGTGGTGATACAAGTTAGTCTCGCCACCCAGGTGGATAGTCAGAAAACCCCCTTCTAGAGCATTCCCTTGTCCTCTGGCTGGACTACCTTTCAGGCACAGATGTGACTAATGTGTCCTTCAATATTTTGTGGAAAATGAGAAAGGAGAGTCACACTTTTTCTTAAGACCTAAGTCAATGCGTCAGGGCGTGTGCCTTTCTGTGGTTTTTACGAACACAGACGATGACCAGTTTTCACGTTAGCCCCAAGTCTGTGGTTAGTCAATGTCAGCTGGGTGGCCAAGAAGAAAGAAAGCAGTGTTCAGTGAGGACGGGCTGCCTAATCCTGATTTGTATTTCAAGGTCTTCTCGCCCTCTGAAGGAGGCCGCTCAGACCCTTGACTTGGCTGGACGCGGCTGCGCTTTGAAGGAGAATCAAGGCAAGGCTTTCAAACATCAAGGACATGAAGTCATTTTACTGGCATGTATTTCTGGTCTAGCCAATCAAAGCTGAACAGGTAGCGGGGTGACAGTAATTTACACATGAGAAGAGGAACAATTTAGAATTTCTAGAAATGTAACTATGGCAACAAATTAAGAAAGTTAGCTACAATTTGTCATTCCTTAAAGTCATGCATATTACATTATCCTAATAATTTACGTAGTAATTACTTAACAAGCTCAAATGAGAGGAATAAGTGATCATGTGAGCCCACGGCAGAGATTTATGTGTGGTTTAAGAGTGGATGGCCTTGTCTTTTTCATTAAACCTTCCTATTTTCTACGCATTAGGTATTCAGAAAAATGGATGACCTCTGCTTTCACAAATGTCAGGGCTGTAAAAGCAAAAATTGTCCCCACGAAGACAGTCACAGAAAGTCAGCACTACATACTCAGCTCTTACAAGTACACAGTCAACGGTGGAATGTTTGGGTTAAATAGTCGTATTCTGGAGCGTCTTCGGTTCCAGTCTTTAACAGAATTATACACTGGCCACGAGGGGAGGACAGATTTTATCCACTTCCTCATCAGTCATTTGAGGTACGGGTGGCCAAGTTCTTTGGTGCAAACAACCCTTCGAAAGGGCCAATCTAGAGCCAAGTTGTTGATTTTCCGGAGGGTGACGTTCTACGGGGCCCAGAGTCGGTCAGGATCCGGGAGAGTTTAGGTAACCCGGCCTCAGGTCTATGCCAAAGGAATTATTAAATTCCACCAACATGGCAAAACACACTTTTCCAACGTTTCTCCTAAAGTCAACCCGTGACCTGGTCCCTTTGGCCCTTGGGACACAGTATTTCCTCTGGCCATTCTAGGCTTACCGGTAGAAACAAGGACGAGGCAAAAGCAAAACATTCCACAGCTTCTTTCCACTTAGACAATGGTTGGGATAGCCGTCCTTTGCAAACTCCTCCCTGTCCTCACGTTGGCCCCCAGCTTCCAGGTCATTTTCCACGTCAATTCCACAGTGTTTAGTGAACACCTACCACGTGAGAGATGTTGAGAAACCATCGTGACCCAGGCCCGTCCCACAATATACGGTGACGGCCTCATGCTGGTATGGAGTATTCTTCTCCCCTTCCACCCGCCTCCTCCTCAGTTATTCACTCATCCTCCCCTCCTTAAGAGGAGTAAACCCCCTCCTCCCAGTCATCAGGTGGCCTCCCTTTCCCTGGTGGCAGCTCTCAACTCCCGTCCTTCGACAAATCTCAAAACACAGCACGTTAAAGCCTAGGCCCGTAGTTCACCTGCTCCCGTTTGCGTGTTTGCTCATTTCGCTACAATTAGATGCCACAGAAGTGCTTTCAGAGGGCAGAGAGCCCTTCGTACAAACAGACTTGCATCTGCAGCCAGCGCCTTGGTATAACAAGCAGCTGTAAGCATTTTTAGAGGGGGATAAATTAAATCTTATTTTAAAGGTAGCTAGGGGAGTTGGTTATTTAAAACGATCACGTGTTCGATCTTTTGTGAAATAAATAAGCTCCTCTTTTTTCCTGCTTTTCTAGACCATTAATCTATTTTTTTTTTTTAAAGATATGTTCAGGGGCGCCCGGGTGGCCCAGTCGGTTAAGCACCTGACTTCGGCTCAGGTCACCATCTCGCGGTTCGTGGGTTCGAGCCCCGGGTCGGGCTCTGTGCTGACAGCTTAGAGCCTGAAGCCTGCTTCTGATTCTGTGTCTCCTTCTCTCTCTGACCCTCCCCTGCTCTTGCTCTCTCTCAAAAATGAATAAATGTTAAAACAAAATTAAAAAAAAAGATATGTTTATATACCCAAGCACACGCACAGACCCATACTGTGTGTCTGTGTATGCATGTGTTTGTGCTTGTGTGCGTATCTGATTTCGCCTAATGTAAGGGCATCTGTAAAGTGCCTAACAGAGTGCTATGGGTGATTAGCTTCTATTTAAAGGGCTTTTTTCCCCATCTACTGATGATGGCAAGAGGGCAGGAAAAATGATTAACAGGTTAGAAGCAGACTGTGAGGGAAGACTAAAGGATTTATGGATATTTGCCTGGAGCCAGAAGGCTGATATGTAGTTAATTACAGTCTTCAAGTTAATGAAGCAATATTTTATGGGTGATAGCTAGCAACTGTGTTTTTTATTCCAAGAACAAGAAGACCTTATGTCGCAACAAGACAGATTGAGTTTAAAGTAAGAATTTTGAATGCCGAAGTTTGAGGATGAGCAAATCAGCACCTAGGCAGATCTTGGGATTACTCTCTGGATTTTTCTCTTCCGGGGAGAGAGCGCGAGTGAGGGTGGGGCAGAAGGAGAGGGAGAGAGAATCTTAAGGAGGCTCCGCCCTCAGCACGCAGCCTGACGTGGGGTTTGATCTCCGGACCCTGAGATCATGAGCTGAGCCCAAATCAAGAGTCGGATACTCAGCCAACGGAGCCCCCCGGGCGCCCCCCTCTCTGGATTTTTAATAGTCGATAAACCCCTTCTTATGAAGCTTCATGTTACTCAACTGTAGCTCTAGCCCCACAGCAAACACTTAAGTAACGTTAGTCTCCGTGCCTTCCCTCCCACCGTCCTCCTAGTCGCAATTCCCTCCGTCTTTCCATCTATACGTCGACACGCTTCTTATCTTTCAATGATTATTATAAAGCTTCTCTCTCTACTCCAGAGCTCTCGCTTCTTGGCTTGAGCCACATATTGTTTTGTCAGAGTGCATTAGTTAGGATGAGCTCGTCTTCGCCGCAAAACCCAGCAAACCTCCAAATCCCGGTGGCTTAAAGGGAAGGCTTCACTTCTTTGTTGGGATTGTTATTTAGGCCGTCAACTTTAAACAGTGACTCAGGGATCCTGGCTCTTTCCTTCTGGTGGCCTTGCTGCCTCAGGACCTCTATGAGAGATGTGGCCCGGACAGAGTCGGAGGGACGGTCATGTGCTAACTCTTCAACACTGTGGCGTGGGTATGACAGCATCGCTTCGACTCACGGCACATCTCCCGAAACCAGTTCTGCACAAATCCCCCTGCCTTCGAGGACAAAGGAAAAATGCAGGGGGCACTGGAGGTCCTTATGGGCATGTAGGCAACTGTATTATAGTTCTTTACTTGTGGAATCATCTAACTATTGAAGGTTCAGTGGCCTATGTCGTTCTGACCTGGCACTTTGAAATTGGTACATGTCTATTGATCATAATGATGGTGTCAGTTGTCCCACTTAAGAATGCTGGTTTTAGGGGCGCCTGGGCGGTTCAGTTAGTTGAGTGCCTCTTGATTTTGGCTCAGGTCGTGGTCTCATGGTCATGGGATTGACGCTCTCCAACATTTGACCTGATTTTTTTGTTTGCTGAAGAACGTTAGAGTCCTACACATCTGAGGTCAAACCTTCTTTGTGAAACGCAGAGAACAGGTCAGGGGAGAGGATCCTGCCTTTGTGGATTATTGTGAAGAGGGAAAGGAATCAAGTATGAAGCATTTGGCTAAGTGCCCAAGATATAGGAAGGGCTCAGTAAATGCTACCCATGGTTATTATTAACTTATTAAAACAGCAAGTTTGAAGTATGTAAGGGTGAGTTTATGGATATCGTGGTTTACTTTTACTATATGAAAAAAATATTGTAGAACGAGGGACAAATGAATTGACATGAAGGTGATGAAGAAAACATAGCAAAATGCTAACAGTAGACTATAGCTGGTGGGCTTATGACTGTTCACTGTACAAAAGCTTTCCATTTAGCTGCATTTTGAATGGTATTGTAATAAAATATCTGGGGGAATCAGTAAATTTAGATATTTTTCCCCTCCCTCCCCCCGCCCCGACATACAGAAGACTGAAACCTAGCACTTGCCTTGGACGGGTTCCTAATAAGAATTCAGTAATCTTGTGATGCCCCTTCTTAACTTCTATATGATGTTTAGAGGGCTGTTTGCCTGGCAACTAGGGCACAGTGGGACAGGGGAGGAAGGAAGCAGGTGTCTGAAGCACCAGGAACCAGGATGCGGAATTTGCTGCCGGGTGTTTGTAGAGGGTCCGCATAAAATACGAGCCTCTTTTGTCTTGCACGTTATCCACCGGGGAAAAGCAGGGCTAAATACTACTGCAGTGGGCTGTGTGTATTCCGAGAGGAAACAATTCTAATTCGATGTGGAGTACCTGACAGATTGTATGTACTACCAAGATAGCAGGAGGTTCAGGGAAATACAAGAAATTCTGAGCAACTAGACGGCAGTACAACTCAGCAGCCATGCTCAGAAGGTGCCACCTCCAGGGGCCCCTGGGGGGCTCAGTCGGTTAAGTATCCGACTCTTGACTTGGGCTCAGGTCATGATCACACGGTGTGTGAGATCAAGCCCCATCAAGCTACCAGCTCAGAGCCTGCTTGGGCTTCTCTCTCTCTCTCTCTCAAAATAAATAAAGTAAAATTAAAAAAAAGAAAAAAGAAAGGCCACCTCAAGACCACAGTTACAATCATTGAACCTGACACTGAGTAACGTCCGCTCCATTCTTGTGTTTTAAATGCGGAAGAAAGAGAAGCCTGAGACCCAACGAAGACAGACCGAGGGTGCTAACGATTTTGGTTTCAAACACAGCCCTCCTCTCTTCTAGTGAAGGCGCGACAGAGTACCTCGGGGTGCTTTCTACCCTCCTGTCTATTTCCATCGGTGTCCCCGACACTCACCCAGCTGCTGGAAGGGGACAAACACAGTCTGAGGTGGAGCTCTGGGCTGCCTTCGCAAACCCTTTTCCAGCGAAGTCTCCTAGCCCTCTCCTCGGAGCTGACTTCCAGCCCCAGGCGCCCCCTCCGTGGGGAGTCTGCAGCTTCCTCTGTGTCCCTCGACCACAGCCTTAATGGAAGCCCTCATGACTCCCGACCTGGACTTCATCAATTGCTTCTTGACCACTTTCACAACACTCAACATACCCCCGCCCCCCAGTATGTCTTTCAGGTGTTGCAGAATTACCTTTCTCACTACACGGTTGGGGGCACATCACTGCTCCCCTTGGGTGTTTAGGGCCATTCCCCACCTCCCCCTCTTGGGATCAAAGGTCACCCAGGGACTCCTCACTCCCTAGAGTCCATTGGATTCCACCAACCCTGGCATGCCCAGGCAGTTCAGGCTATCAGTGGGCTCCTGGGGGGGGGGGGACCCCTGCTTTGTGGGTACAGTCTGGAAACCTGTAGACATGATCCAAGCCCCTGCCTGTGTAATTCTTCCCCTTCAACTCCCAGAGCAAATACTGGCGCCCCCATGAAGGGGTCTCTATCTGAGGCACCAATAGCCCCCCTTTCCTTTAATCTCCCCTAACGCAACATTCGGCCTTCTAGTATGGGATTTCCCATATTTCGTCTTATGCCACAGCTTGATTTTTAGTCTCCTGGCTAGATTGGAATCTTCTTGAAGCTCCAGGAGAGGAAAAGCCAGGCTATTACTAAGCACTTACTCTGTGCCAAATTTCCTTGTCATCTGTTTAAACCTCACCCTGACGAGGTGGTGGGCAGTCATTATGCACCGTTCACAGCTGAGCGAGACAGGATCGAGACCCCAAGTGCCTTACCCTTTACACGATCTCAACAAATACCTGAGGAATGAATTAACCGGATCATTGCCAAAGGTTTGGGACTGTTTATTCAGATATGGCTTCTCCAAGTTCCCAAAGGACTCAAAGACAAAGAAAAATGTTTGGTGTTGCATTTTCTGCTGACCTTTATTGATGATGCTTTCTTATATATGCATCGAAGGGCCTCTAATAGCCCCATTCTCAAACAGATGTTTAGGACGCAGTTATGAGTCTTAAGAGTTAAGATTCTTAAGGAGAGGTCAACACAGGAATGTGAAATGCTGGCTGAGAAGCAGTTGACCTCCTCCAAGAAAGGGGAAAGTCAAGTGGCAGATGCTTGCTCTTTTCTAGAAGACCAGACCAGGCCTAAGCTTGAGTGTGCTTGTCTTGGGATAGGGACACGATGAGAATTCACCACCCTCAGAATCTTAAGGGAACAGCTAGCTTAAGAAGGGGGACAGTATCTTTCACTCACTCAACCACATTTTGGCCTTTTGTGGGGGCGTTAAGAAAAGGAGGTGGTGTTGGGGGGTTGAAGGATCCAGATGGAATCCTTCTGGATGGCGTGCTCACGCGCCTTATCATTCTGCCCAGGAGAAGCCCCGTACAACTTCCTTTCGTGCTTTCAGTGCCAGATGGTGCCTGGATCCGTTGCCGGAAGGAGAAATACGCTCAAACCATAAATCCATTTGGACACTTTCCTGAGAGTCTCCAGTTTTGTGGCCTGAGTAATTTCATGATAAACGAGATGAGCAGATAGTTTTTCATTCGTTTAATCAGGATTAACTGAGAATCCAGACACTGTGCTTTAGGTTGGTGGAGCAAACACATCGTGTGAGACAGAGCGGACTTCACACCTGTGTTGAGTTAGGAGAAGCTTTATCTCTTGGGAGAGCAGCTTGGTAAGGGCCTGGGCCCACACGTAAGGGGATCATGCAAAGCTCCTGGGGATCTGCACCCCACTCTTTTCTGAAAATCACCACAATTCAACTTCAAAGTTTCCATCTTTGCAGTGCCGGCGAAGATACACGATGGTGCTGTTATCTTGAGCCGTTCCCACACTGTTTGAACCAAATCCCACACCCCATTCATGCTCGGTCTTTGCAGTTGTAACCTCAGATGATGCCTGGTCTCCTGTATTCGCGTTGTTGACCCCCAGCCTCAAGTTAGGATGGGATCAGGCCCATTCGGTTAAGCGTCCAACTTCACCTCAGGTCATGATCTCGCGGTCCATGAGCTCGAGCCCCATGTCGGGCTCTGTGCTGATGGCTTGGAGCCTGGAGCCTGCTTTGGATTCTGTGCCCCCACCCCCTTTCTCTTCTCCTCCACTCGTGCTCTGTCTCTGTATCTCAAAAATAAATAAATGTTAAAAAAAATTTTTTTTAAGTTAGGATGGGATCCAAGTCCTTGAATATATGGAACAATTATTTGAAGTGTCCAGGGATAAGAAAAGCTAGGGCAAAAGAGACCTGTTTCTCAGAGAGACAAAATGGAGAAAACTAAATCCGCCCTCAAGGTCAAGGGTTGGGGTGACTAGGACATGGGCGATGGGATGAATATCAAAAGGTAAGACGAAAAAGCACAGAGAAGCTGGAAATGAAACAGTGAGGGTCTGAGGAAACTTCTAGGAAGAAGAATGAAGGGTCAGAAGTTTTAGGTTAAAACGCATACGTAGATGGATTGGTCTCAGGTGACACAGGGCAAGGAAGGACAACTGTGTGTCTGGGTATGGCCCGTGATAGAGGAAGTCATGGCTACAGAAACGACATCGGAGAGTTTCCATGGGGAACGAACTCTGACATCACCCTGGAATTTCAAATCGTTCCAATGCAATCACGCTCCCTTCGGGGGAGGGGGGTGTGGGGCATCTATTTAACACTGCTTCAGAGAATTTGTATTTCTACAAGTTACAAAACCTTTGAAGTTGCACTGAAGTTACACCTCAATGTGCTATATTTGCATCCTATTCATCCATTCACTTGGGTTGTTCTTCCTAATCTCTACATCACAGCGCAAATCCCTTGCATGCTCCATTCCCCACACACGGAAACCTCCCATTTTGTAGGTAACGTTCTTTTCTTCCATTATGGTTACAAACGACTGGGAGAAAAACACACAGGCCTCAACCAGCCCTGGGTAGTAACCTGCCTACCTCCACCATGTGAGTTCCTGCTAACTTCTTGTTTATTACACCTTCTCCACATACGGTGGTTCCCTGTCAGAGATTTTTCTAATGACAGAGGCTCTTGGGAGAGCAAAAGTGGATTGAGAGATGGGACGTGACTTTAGACTTCTTGACGACGACTTGGGCTCAACCTGTTTCTCCCAAATTGTTACTATTTTTTTTTTCACTTGAATTGTACCTAAAGTGTTTTTTTTTTTCTTCAAACCTTTTGTTAAAAACAACATTGTAGCGGGGTGCATTTTTTTTTTCTTCAAAATTTGCCATACCTATATATCTGGTCCAGATACTCTTTCGGAACATTGCCTTTCCCCATCCAGAGACGGGGTCTATTTTTCCTCACCTAAATATTGGACGAGTCTTTGTGGCTGCTTTGATGAACAAAATGCAGGGTGAGTGACATTACGAGGCCAGAAAAGGCAATATGGCTTCCCCCTGACTCTGCTCACCCTTGGAACACAGTCGCCATGTTGTGAGAAGCCCAGGCCACATAGAGAGGCTCCCTGTGGGGGTTGCAGCCAAGTCCCAGCTAAGGTTTCACGTGACAGCTCGCATGAATTGTAAGACATGGGAGTTGAGTGAACCTTCAGATGGTCCTAGTGCCTGGCCTCTGATCTGCCCCAGCTATTGCCAACTGGGGCAAAGATACAACTAGCCCTGTCAAGCCCTGCCAAATTACAGATTTGTAAGAAAAGATAATTCTGCTCTTTGCTTTAAACCACCGTGTTTGGGGTGGTTTGTTACACAGCACTAGCTACCTGGAACTAACAGACACAGAGAAGAAATACACACACAATGCCATAAGTAGGCCGGCTAATGAATTTTCACAATCCAAACACAGCCATGCCACCAGCACCCAGATCGTGAAATACCTTCTCGGGGGGCACCTGGGTGGCTCAGTGGGTTGAGCGTCTGACTTCGGCTCGTGTCATGATCTTGCAGTTCGTGGGTTCAAGCCCCGCATTGGGCCCTGAGCTGACAACTCAGAGCCCACTTCAATTCCTCTGTCTCCGTCTCTCTCTGCTCCTCCCCCCGGCACTCTCTTTCTCAAAAATAAATAAACATTTAAAAAAGGGGACGGGGGGCTCCTGGTGGCTTAGTCAGTTGAGCATCCGATCTCAGCCGGGTCACGATCATGAGTTCAAGCCCTGTGTTGGGCTCTGTGCTGACAGCTCAGAGCTGGAGCCTGCTCCCGATTCTGTGTCTCCCTCTCTCTCTGCTCCTCTTTTGCTCTGTCTCTCTCAAAAATAATAAACATTAAAAAAGAAAGAAACACCTTCTCAGAAGCCCTCTTCACTCCTTCTTCTGGTCACTGATTGCCAAACATAACCACTAGCCCAACAGCTTGGGTTAATTTTGCCCATTTTTGTATTGGTCAATTTTCACTTGGCTTTTGTGCCCCATCAGAAGTAAATGAGGCAGGACATGAATTGAGATCCCAGGAAAGGGAAATCCAGTAACCAGAAGCATTTCCAGTTACATGGGGACCCACTGAGTGTGAGGGACTGAATTGTGTCCTGCCCCCAATCTCCAGTCCATGCCAAATTCATATGTTGAAGCTTTAACCCCTGGAGTGACTATATTTGGAGCTAGGACCGTATGGGTAGTTAAGGCTAAAGGAGGTCATGGGCGTGGGGGTGCCTAATCCCATAGGGTTGGGGTTCTGATAAGAAGAGGAAGAGATACCAAGAGAACATTCACGGAGGAAAGGCCATGTGGAGATACAGTGACAAGACAGCCATCTACGAGGCAGGAAGAGAGCTCTCACCAGAAACCACCCCTGCTGGCATGTTGATCTTAGACTTCTAGCCTTCAGAACTATGATAAAATAAATTAATGTTGGTTGAGTCACCAAGTCTGTGACACGGAATAGTTGATGGAACTGAGGTCTATGACGGTAGAGCCCTTGAGTGAAAACAAAAACACTGAGGCAGATGTCCCCTCAAATCTAGAAGGTGTCGCTAAAGAGCTATGGTGTACAGTCAACGATGAGTAGACATCCTTCAAGTTCAGAGTTTCCGCCCAGAGTGTGCCCTTGATGATCCACAGCCATTGATGATGGAGAAAGCCTAAGGGCATTGGCTACCAGAGTTGAACACACTCGCCTGACCATAGCTGACTGGAAGAGAGGTGAGAACCTAGTCAAAGTTGAGCCCATTGGATTTACTCTCTCTCTCTTAAGCACCGAACCTAGAGGCAAACCAAACAGCAGCAGATGCTGGGGTTCCAAGGTCATCTCGTCTCAGGAGTAGTAGCTGATTTAACTTATGCATCGTGGCAAATAAGCTAAAACAAAACAACAACAACAACAACAAAAGTAAGCCAAAGGAAACAGAAGAACGAAGTAGATACGCAAAGAGCAGCCCATACCACAGCCTGAAATGGAGACAGAGAGACAGCAGAGGCACAGAGACAAAATCTGGGGATACTTCCTGCAGGAAGGGCTCAGAGATTCCCTTCTTTGTTCTTAACATTTCCTTGCACTTGGGCCATTTAAAGTGATGCCAAAAGGGGCGCCTGGGTGGCTCAGTCAGTTAAGCGTCTGACTCGGGCTCAGGTCGTGATCTCACGGTTGGTGAGTCTGAGCCCACGTCAGGCTCTGTGCTGATGGCTCGGAGTCTGGAGCTGCTTTGGATTCTGCGTCTCCCTCTCTCTCTTCCTTTCCTCCATGTGCGCTCTGTCTCTCTCTCTCTCAAAACTAAATAAACATTAAAAAAATAAATAAAGTAACACCAAAGGTGGGTACTGAGGCATACGGAACACTGGGCCCATGTTGACAGGAGCGATTCCAGGCTGTAACTCCTTTGGATTTAAAATAGTGAATCTACCCACTGCCCCACTGACGACTGCTTCTGGACACGGGCAGGGTTGAGGCTGATAGTTGAGGGATGGTCTGATCCACAGGGGGACCCGCATAGAGGACACGGCCTCCACCTGTTCCTCCACATCCCAGGAGTAGCTAGGGACTCTTAGCATTTTGTCCATGTCCTTTAGCATTGAGGAAAAGCTTCAGTGTCGTTCTTATATTGTGTTGTCTCATGAATTGTTCATGGACGATCAAGAACCTCTTGAAAACAAGCAGTGTGCCCCACTCACCTCTGTATTCCATTGGGTTCAAGTCCAAGGACACAATGCACATGAAGTGTTCAATGTCTGCAGAATAAATGCATCATCGAGTGGAAAAAAAAAAAAAAAGAAGAAAAACCTGCCTTCCCATCCATTCTGTGACTAACTAGTTGTGTCACCTCAGGCAAATCAATGAACCTCTCTGGGCTTCAGTTTTCTGATAAAGAAAGATGAAATTAGGCTCTCGAGTCTTTTAGCCTCCTTCAAGCCGTCTCAATGTAGTTCTATTTATATTCTGCAAACCTATGAACCGCTCATAGAAGAGAAACCAAAACCCCAGTGACCGTCGTCTCAAACAAGCATCTAAACGAGGCTGCGATCTGTCCATCTGTTTACTTGGAAGATCAGTTGCGTTCCCGTTTCAGAGCACTGATCCTGAGCGCCGTCTCTTCCCCTCCGAGGCTGCCCTGGGTCCCGTCCCGGTCTTGTCTTGTGTAGCAGGCTGACGTTTGATCTTGGGTTCACATTTGTTCCTGCTCTTACCACTCCTGGGAGGCTGTATTACCCTCTTCTAATGCCGTCAAAGGCTACCTTTCAGTGTATTGTGTTGTCATCTTGTAGACGCTGCCGAATGTTAGCGTCGCGTCGCCCAGGGACCCCGCGGGACTGGTGAATGACAAATGAGCAACGCACTGAAATTTCTCTCTTTCAGCTGGTCTCCACATAAAACTTGCAAACCGTAAGGTTGTCTGCCCTCATGGCTAAGGGATTTCTGAATGTAATTTCTTTGCCTCCCTGCCCCCCGGACCAACGGCTGGCAGGTGTGACGGGAAGGACGCGTAGCTACGAGCAGAGAATCCTATTCCAGGCTGTTTTGCCACTAACTAGCTTAAGTCAAGAGTAATACACTCAATGTCCTGTACTCTAGGTCCTACATGTAGATTTTCTTAGCTTACCTTATAGAAACTGTGGCTGAACTGCTTTTTTCTTTTATCTTATCTTCTTTTATCTTACCTTATCTTCAAAATAAATAAATATGCTTTAAAAAAAAAGTGCCCAGTTGTGTAAACTCATGTGGTATCATGGTGTTCTATTATAAGCTCTGGGGGAGGAAACGTGGTAAGATCCCATGGCTTCCAACGGTGATTGTTCGTCGCTAAAGCTCCAGTCTCTGAGACGGCTTTCCCAGAGTGGGTTGGTCCCCTGGGACACCAGATTCACAGGCGGGTCCTCCCAAGCAAAGCTCTGCGGTGTCATCGTGCTGTCGTGAGCTGCCTGAATGCCCCCACATCAAAGCAGGGCTCTGGGATGTAGTGGACGCTGCTGGGAGCTGCCCGGATGCCCCACTCATGAACTTCTCCCCTCCAAGAACTTGCTCTCAGATGAAGAGGGATGCCTCGCTCAGAGCTATCCTCCCATTCAAGGAAGTCTGCGTCTTCTAATGCTCAATACCAGGGCTCTGGGGCATGGCAATGGTGTTAATAAAGCCCAGATGCCTTGGCCCACCCTGGGACAGACGCGAAAGGCCTTCCCAACCCTGGAGCTCCCTGGCGGATCGGCCAAGTTCAATTTCTTCACCAGCCAGTCTTGCTTTCTTCCACAGGTTGTTGATCCTAGGAACCCACCCTAATGAATTTGTGTACACACATCTCAGAGCATCAGGGCCCGCCTCGAGAAGGCGTATCAGAAGGGCGTTTACCAAACCCATGCGCTCCGGCAACAAATGGAGCTCGCTTTGAACCTGGACCGTAACACCTGCTAGCTGTGCCCCTTTGGGCAAGGTTCTGGGCATATCCAAACTTGAGTTTTCTCATCGGAAAACCCCTGGTATTTATAGTAGGCAGTTCCTACAGCCGGCTGGACACGCAAATGTGCTCACTGACGTCAGGCCAGGTGCCTGGCTCTGAATTGTTACCAGCTTTGAGAAGGCCTTCAGCCAAGGGATCTGCATGACCTGGTTCAAACCAGTGGGTTCCAGGCTCTCCGGGACCCCTGAGACTTACGGGGCGGGGGGGGGACCCTTTGGAAACTTCCCCTCTCTGCAGCGTAAAGTGGAGGGGGGCGAGGCGAGGCATTGAGGTTCCTTTCCCACCTACTACTTAAGAAAAGCAGCGTTGACCTAGGCCCTTCATAACCTCAACTGCGGGGTAATCGGCATCAGAGGATGTAGAATCTGGAAGGAGGAACAGGGAAGTCGGAGGTCTTGCAGCCGTGTAGAGAAGTCTCCTCTGAGGTCTGCCTTGTTTGGACGGTGGGTCCATTTCGTGGCTGTCTCTCTTGAAACTCACTTGTTCCGGGGCGCCTGGGTGGCTCAGTCGGTTGAGCATCCGACTTCGGCTCAGGTCACGATCTCGCGGTCCGTGAGTTCGAGCCCCGCATCGGGCTCTGGGCTGATGGCTCAGAGCCTGGAGCCTACCTCCCATTCTGTGTCTCCCTCTCTCTCTGCCCCTCCCCCATTCATGCTCTGTCTCTCTCTGTCTCAAAAATAAATAAATGTTAAAAGAAACTCACTTGTTCCAATTGTTCAATCAAGGGCAAGGGGTGGCCTTTTGTTTGAGCGGCTGGAGTGGTTCTTGGCTTGGAAGGCTCAGCAGGGCCCGGGTCAGGCTCTGGGGCAAAGACCAAGAATGGAGGGGACGATGAAGGTTTTGACCGGCTGCTGTCAGCTTCAGGCCAAGATGCCTGTGCTTTGGTCCTACTTCCCGTGACTATCCTCACTGCTACAATGGTCAAATCCTGACCGATTCTGGAGCAGTGGTTTCACACCAATTACATATTGTACAGACTCTAATAATTGCACTTGAAAAAAGGAGGGGGGGCGGCGCTTGGGGGGGGGTCAGTCGGTTAAGCGTCCGTCTTCAGCTCAGGTCATGATTTCGCAGTCGGTGAGTTCGAGCCCTGCGTTGGGCTCTGTGCCGACAGCTCAGAGCCTGGAGCCTGCTTCGGAGTCTGTGTCTCCCTCTCTCTGCCCCTCCCCTGCTTGCGCTCTGTCTCTCTCTCTCAAAAAATAAATATACGCTAAAAAAAATTTTTTTAAATGGGTGGGGGGTAGTCACCATGACCATGAGAGGGGTCCCCTGGTGGTTAGTGGTTAGAGACCAGGGGCAAAGCCCCACCCAGCGTGTGCAACAGTCTCATCCCAAGAAAAAATGCCCCCACCCTATATTTGAATAGTACCCCCACTGATTCACACACAGAGGACGCGCATTAAAGAGCCTTACTTAGCCTGATTGTAGTCAGGCGCTCAAGCAGGGCAGATTCGAGGAAGCCTCTGACCCCACCAGCATGCCTCATCAGAGCGTGAGGCCGTGGCATTGTGGCCGGAGCGAGAGGGCCCCGTGTCAGTGTCCTCCCTGGAAATCTGCTGAGTGGGAAGTCCGGTCTCTGAATGCTGGTCACCTCTCCATCTCTTTCAATCAGAGGAAAGAGCCACCATTGGGAACCCCTTAAATCTCTGGTCCCGTTGATGTCCCTTATGCTATGTGCCAAACCTGTGCATTACAAGGGCATTTAAAAAATCTTTATTTATTCATTTATTTATGTAGAGAGCACGAGCAGGGGAGGGACAGAAAGAGAGAGACACAAAACCCGAAGCAGGCTCCAGGCTCTGAGCTGTCCGCACAAGAGCCCGATGCGGGGCTCGAACTCGCGAGCCGTGAGATCACGACCTGAGCCGAAGTCAGACGCCTAACTGACTGAGCCGCCCCGGTGCCCCTAGAAAGGTATCTTCTTTTTTAAGAAAGAGAGGCTATAGCTGTCATGAGAATTTCAGCACGGTCTCCCCAACACTGGAACCACTACGTTCCATGCATCTGAAAACAAATTCGTCTGCTAATTAACTTTTAACGGGCTCACCCTTGCTCACGATCTTGCCCAGACCTTTCTGCTGGTGTCTGTGTGTGTGTGTGTGTGTGTGTGTGTGTGTGTGTGTGTGAATTTTCCTCTGAAGCATGCCATACTCCTAATGCAATTCTCTCTACCCCCCTGATGTTTGAAATACCTGGTTTCTCCTTCCCCTTTTCTGTGCATCTCCCTCCTAATCCGGGCACATCTATTTGCCCGGCCACATGGCACTTTGAGTTCAGAGTGGTGATCCCGGCCCGCCTTTCCCATCTGTTATTTCCATACGCCTGACGTCTTCGTAGTAGCCTTCCGGAAAATAACAAGACCCTCCTTTACAAGCCATCCCTCTCTCTCCAAACACTTGACGTCCAAACTGTGGGGGCGGCGGAGGCACTGATCGGGCAAAGGAGTTCTAAGGCGCTGACCATACAGCTGCAACAGCCTGGGAGTCAGAGTGTCAAGCCGATGCCTGGCAGCGACTGGAGACAAAGCCTTAAAAACTCTCGGGCGAATGGAGAGAAGAGAACCAGGTGAATTTCCCCAGGCTCCGAGCAAGCACGAGTTTCTGAGGGACTGGTGAGACCCAGACCTCACCGAGGGGAGCAGCTTAGGGAGGGGGGGCAGGGAGGAGGCAGTTCTGTGGGCCTGTGGGGGCCAAGCGCCAGCCCAGGAGAAACAGTCAGGCCTGAGCTGCTAGCAAAGGGCTCAAAGCCACCCCGCCACAGGAACCGGCAGCTGGCCTGGGCCCCTGGGACACCGGGCGCCCACAGAGCAGAGAGCTCCTACCCGGGGCCCTGAGCTGATGACGGCCGTGGCATAATCCAGTCGTCGCCTCTGCCTTTGGCACCGAGAACGTAAGAGAAGTGGCCTCAGAAGCGTGGTCCCGTGGGCCACGGGTCTCTGCGACGTCGAGCTGCACCTGTGGGCTCTGTCCGGGGCCTCGCAGAGCTCAGCTCCTCCCGGGCGCCCTTTGTGAGATCAGTTCCAGACCTTGCCCTTGGCTGGTCGCCCACTAATCCCCTCAGCCGGTGAGGGTCCAGGATGGCACCTTTTCCAGGGAACCGTGCTTCTTAAGAGACCACCCTTAGACCCTGAGAAGCCTTTAAGGGCCAAAGGAATCGAGCTCTAGAGGTGATGTCTCAGGCAGGAGGTAGGGCACCAGCGTGCAGAAATGTCCCCCCTGGGTCATCGCTGCCACGCAGGACACAGGCCGGCTTTCCCCGACTGGGATCAGAGCCGAATTTTCTACGAGAGGCACCGCGCCTTCCTATATATAGCCTTGCTGACATATGGTGAAAGGGGAGATCATCATGGAGGAAACACCACCACAAGGCCACGTGTAGTAGCACAGGGCAGGGTTCTCTTTTACAGCTTGGGAGGGAATCAAGCGACAGCGCACGGTCCAGTTGGTGCACTGATATTCCAGAACCTTCTAGAGCCTGCGTGTCATTTATGTCATGTGAGTCTCATAGCGATTGACCGCAAAACCAGTGGCTCAAAAAAGAGCCTGGTTTTAGAGCCGGAAAAGGAGACGGTCTGGAGAAGCTGGATTCCCCTCGGCCCCTGTGCCTGGGGAGAAGGAGCCTCAAGTGATTACATCCGGGCGCCAATGGCTCAGTCGGCTGGACATCCAACTTCGGCTCAGGTCACGATCTCACAGTTCGTGAGTTCGAGTCTCACGTTAGGTGAGTTGGAACCCAGCTTCAGGGGAGTCTAAACCCCGCTTCGGGTGAGCACAAGTCCCTCTTTGGGTAAAAAATTCGAGCCCTGCTTCGAGTGAGCCCCCCTTCCCTCTCTCTCTCCCTCTTTCCCTCCGCCCCCAGCCCCTTGCTCACTGACGCCCTCTCTCTCTAAAAAAATAAAATATAAAAAATAAAACTCTCTGATGCAACAAAAAATTAAAGTGTGCTTACCAGAAATGAACAAAGGGATGAATGAATGAACACAAATCAAACCTCTAATCACGTACAGTTATACAAACAGTGCGGTCCTAGTTTAATCTTTAAATCTCACAGAAAGGGAATTTAACTGGAAGGTTAGTTTGGGGGTTGGATTGAGTTGGGATATAGCTCAGTAAGGAATATTCAGAGAGGAAAGAAAAAAGAAATCAGAATATCTCGAGTTAAATTCTTCTGTACTGTTGGATTCAATGCTCAGGGCAGATTCACACTGGTTCCTGAAACCCAGAGGTTCTGAGAATATTCCAAACGAGAACAACACCTAGACGTACTCAGCAAACACAGCACATACAAGGTGCCATTCGCAGAAAGCATGGAATAGAGCTGCGGGCCTGGAAATATTTCTGCCTTTGTATATCTAACATTTTTTAATGTTTATTTATTTTTGAGAGAGAGACAGACAAACAGAACGCAAGCGGGGGAGGGCAGAGAGAGAGGGAGACAGAATCGGAAGCAGGCTCCAGGCTCCTAGCCGTCAGCACAGAGCGCGACATGGGGAACCCACGAACCGTGAGATCGTGACCTGAGCCGAAGTCGGACGCTCAACCGACCGAGGCTCAACCAGAAATACTGCCTACGATCTAAGTCCCCAGCTGCCCCCACTGTGTTTGGTGTCGAGTTCAATCTCTCTCCCCTATTGCAATAGTCTTGAATAAAGTCTTCCTTGCCTACTTAACTCTGTCCAGGATAATTTTTCTCAGGTGCGACCCAGCGTATCAGACAGAACATTGGTCAGGAAGTCCTACGTGTTCAGTGTCAGCGTGGGCCCCTCGACCACTCGCCAGCACAAGAGAGTGACCGGCTTCAGATGCAGGATGGCATCTCAGCCAAGAGATGAGCTAAGGCCTCGGAGACCTGCAAACGGGCATCTGACTCCTTGCTATGGCCTGAACGTTGTATCTCCCCCAAGTTCCTATGTTGAAATCCTAATTCCCAGTGTGACGGTATTTGGAGGTGGGGACCTCAGAAGGTGATGGGATTAGCTCCCTGATAAAAGAGACCCCGGGGAGAGCTCCCTTGACCCTTTTGCCAATGAGAAGACAGCCATCTACAAACCAGGAAACAGGTTCTCACCCGACACTGAATCTGTGGGTGCCTTGATCTTGGACCTCCGGCCTCCAGAACTGTGAGAAGTAGATTTCCCTTGTTTATAAGCCCCCCAGACCACGGGATTTTGTGAGGGCGGCCCAGGTGGACGGGTATCTTGCTTCCCGTTAGTCCCCCTCTGGCCTTTGGCCGGCTACTTAGTTCTCCGGGTTTCTGTTTTCTTACCTATAAAACGAGACAATGATAGCACCTCCTTAGGGTTTTCGTGAGGAGTTAAAAATGAGGTAATGTTTGTCAATGGCTTAGAACAGTGTCTTGCACATATCAGAGTTATATTTTTCATTAGCCATCTCTCCGAGCTGGTCTTTTCCCGAAAGTGGGATGGGAAATGGGGAGCCAGGAAGACGTCATTCCTCTGTGTTGTTTCCCAGTTAGGAGACGAGAATGTTTTATGATAAGGAAGGAGAGAAGGAAGGAAGGGAGGGAGGGAGGGAGGGCAAAACACAATCTGCACGTCAATCCTCAGCTACTCTTATGAAGACATATTACTTTCCACCTGCCCTTTCGACCAGAGAGGGATTTGGTCCCATCTGAATGGAAGTTCCAGCCCTTAAATGAATTTGGCAAATGTCTGAATGATAGTGCCTGGTCTTACTCTTCGTAAATCAAAGCCGGGGACTAATTCCAACGATGCATAAACAGAAAATATGAAAATTAATGCTTGCAGGAACCTTATTTAATTTTGCTGTAAACGGATTTCCGTGACATGTATGCTGTTTGTGTTGTGCAATTGTGTGGGTTTTTTTTTTTTACCCCCCTCTTTATATTTTGTTTTGTGTTTTCTTTTTCCTCTTGGCTCTGTTTCATGGAGCCTAGTTATCTGCACATTTATCTCTAAAATGACCTTCCTTTCTTGCAACGCATGTCCTTCTGTTTGTAATAAAAGGTCGTAAACTTGTCGGGCCCATCAAAGCCATTACTATGGCAATACACTACAGGATTGCAATTATTAACCTCTGGATAAACAGGCAGTCAGGGAAGATGGATGGAGAGGGATAAGGCTTGTGTTTATACACATTTATCTTTAGTAATTAGCCATCTGGGGGAAACCGCAAATACAGGCAACAGAAATTGATTTATCTTCAAATAATAAGTTTTGCTTTACAACAAGGTCTAAAAGTGGATCCTCTCAAGTGCTAATTTTGCGTGTCACTTGCATGCTTTAAGGATGAAAGTAGTAATTACCAGGGCTTTCATATGCAAAAGTAAGGTGCTGGGGATTGGGATGGCTTCATCTGGGAGAAAAAAAAGAGATGCCCCCCCCCCCCCCCCCCGCCGGAAGCATGCCAGTTTCCAGAGGCTTTCTCGGCTCCTCAAGGCTGGGCACTAGAGGGCTGTATCTCCCTGGAGGTGCAGGGCCATCCATGCGGGATCAGCAGCAGATTCACACGGTCGGGAGCCGGACGGTCTCTGGCTCCATGAGGGCATCCCTGACCACGGGCGAACCTTTCCCCAAGGATGCTAAGGTTCACGGCCAGGAGAGGAACCACGTCAACGCGGGCGCCAAGCGAGACGGGGTTCTCTGGCAGACCGCAGCCGGGATGGACGGATCAAGACGCCGTGTGTCTCATTTCCACTGCTGGCTCAGTATCTTAGGGCTTCCTATCCCCATTTGCACCCTGGCCACATGCCCTTCTGTTCCAGGAAGTAACAGCCCAGACCAGAGGGGAATTGGCCCGGGTGATTTCACTTTCCTTCCTCATTAACCCTCAGGGAAGCGCCTGCTTTTAATTAGCTGTGGTTCAAAACCATCCATCCAGGCTCGCACGTGGCACCCTCCGAGTCTGTTCAAAGACAAAGGAAAACAAGGCGGGACACTCCGGAGGGGCCCCGGCGACATCCGACTGCTACAGCTGCGCATCCTCCCATTAAACCCTTCGCATAAACAGCCCCGGATCCCGCAGTCTTCCACCAAATGTTCTTTGAACTGTTGTTATTAATAACAAATCGGAATTAGCTGCTGTCTGAAATTGGCCCTGCAGGCTGCCACCTGTGAACCCCTTCGGGGAGAGGTGGGGCCACCTTACACGTGGCACCTGTCGGCACGCTGCGTGCACTGCCGGGCGACGCCCGCAAGCCCCGTGCCCGTTGGTGGGTGACCACGATGGAGGTGACCCCAGGGGTAGTAAGAGAAGGTGGGCTGAAGCCCTGAGAGCCAAGTGCGGACCCCTCCTCTACCACTTGATCTTACTTCGCTAGCATAAATTGGAGATGATGCCAGTTCCCATCCCATGGGGCCGTTGTAGGCGGTGAAGGTCAATCGCGCAGGACTTCTCTACCCACGGCCAAGTGTATAACCCGGGCCTACACAGGCTCTGCCCGCTGAACTCAGCAATGTTGTCACTGTGAGATACGAGGCAGGACCATTCTTCTGAGCCCCGATGATGACAATAAGCATGTGATTTTTTTTTTATTAAAGTGTAACTGACATACAATATTCTATTAGCTTCAGGTGTATATCACAGTGACACGATATTTTTCTACATTACAAAATGAGCCCCACAATAAGTCTGGTTACCATCTGTCACCGTGCAAAGTTATTACAATATCATTGACTGTATTCCCTATGCTATAATTACTTTTTAATGAAAAATAAATAAAATACTTATAGAAAGCTCTCAGCCCGTGTCTTGCACACATGAGGCGATGAATAAATGATGGCTTTTAAAGAAGTTTTGTGGGGCACCTGGGTGGCTCCGTCGGTTGGGCGTCCGACTTCGGCTCAGGTCGTGATCTCCCGGTTGGTGGGTTCGAGCCCCACGTCGGGCTCGCTGCCATCAGCCCGTCCAATCTTCTGCCTCCCTCCCTATGCCCCTCCCCCACTTGTGCATTCCTCAAAATAAATAAATATTTTTAAAAGAGAAGTTTTGTGATTGGCATCTATGCTCACGTGAATACACTCTCACTACAGGTAGACACACGATTTATGAATAAATAGAGGTCTGCCCACGGTCGCTCCTGACCTTATCAGCTATAACATATCCTAAGCAGGACCAGCAGAACTGAATGGGAACTTACTTGGGCCCCCCCAGAGCATCCTCCCTTTCCTCTTTTGGGAAATAGAAACCCAACATTATAACGGGCTGCCCAGCTACAGACCGCGTTTCCCAGCTGTTTCTCAATCACCGCCAACGAAATGGGACCACAAGTGTCACCTCACCACCCGAAAAAGGGAGCGTTGTCCTTCCCAGACTCGCCCCTTCCAGGGACTGGAACATGATGACCCAACTTCGGTCATTATGGCACGCACCGCGTTGTAGGGCGTCACCGAGCACAAGAGAGTTAAGACTCTGTACCACCTCACAAAGCAAAGCTCCTGGCTGTCTCCCATCCACTTCCCTGGGGACCGTTGTCTGGGCAAAAAAAAAAATACATGCACTTCTCTCCTCTTTACGTCGTCGCTGTTGTGGGCTTCTTGGTCACTACTGTTTGGTCCATATTCTAATACGTGGGCAAGGAGGGTCAGCAGAGGTAACGGTCTGTGGGACCCCCCCCTTCCACCCCCCCCCCCTTGACTATTCCCAGATGAACCGTGCCTCCCTGACCTTCTTCTCTTCCGATCACCCGGCTGTCCTCACGTTTTGCAGGCTTGCTTTATGCCATCAGATCGGTTGATTTCAGTCCAAAATATGTTCTGTTGAGGCACAAACGTTTCTTATTTGCCCTCTTCTTTCTTCTTTCCTTCATTGCTAGCCCTGACTTCAGGCTTGAAGTCAATTTCTCTGGCCCCTACGCTGTTTCTTTCTTTGTCTTTCTACACCTCATTCCTACTGACTGCCTTGCCCCTTTCCAGCCCAGTAGCTCCTTTTCTCTCTGACAAAACCAGAGGCAATTAAAGCCAGTAAGAACACGAGGCCGCGTTGGCAACGCACCCGTGGCAAGAAAACAGGGAACTGTGTACCAGACGCATCGATGGTTCACAGACTCGTAAGGCAGAAGGGCACCGGAAGACCCCTGATGATCGTCGTCATCAGTGGCCGTAGGGAGATGACACCAGGCCACGGGACGGGAACAGGCCACACAAGTGACAACTGGAATTAAGATGCAGGCCCTTTGGGGCGCCTGGGTGGCTCAGTCGGTGGAGCGTCCGACTTCGGCTCAGGTCGTGATCTCGCGGTCCGTGAGTTCGAGCCCCGCATCGGGCTCTGGGCTGACAGCTCAGAGTTTAGAGCCTGCTTCGGATTCTGTGTCTTCCTCTGTCTCTGCCCCTCCCCTGCTCATGCTCTGTCTCTCTCTCTCTCTCTCTCTCTCTCTCTCTCCATCAAAACTAAACATTGAAAAAAAATTTTCTAATAAAAATTTTAAAAAATTGCAAACAACAAACAAACAAACCGCAGGCCCTCTGACTTCTGGTCAAGCCCGGGATCCCCCAGTTTGTACCACGCCTCCACTGACACGACTCAAAGAAGCACGCACGGCTCCCTTCTATTGCACGTTCTCTTCCGTGGAAACTCACTTCTGCTCCAGACAGATCTCCCTAACGACGTGTTCTATACTGTGCTGTACCAGGTTTCAAAACCATGCCAAGGGCGGGGGGCATCATAAACTGGGCAGGGACTTCCCTGCTGGTCAGAACATCCACTCACTCACCTCTTTACAAGCCCAGCCCTGACCGAGTCCCTGGCTGGTGGGAGTTCCTTGAAGACTTCTTAACACTTGCCTTCAGCACCGTGCTGAGAAAATAGTAGAAACTCAATAAAGATTTATCAATTGATTTTCAATTGCTACAGAGAGCTTTCCGTGGCTGGTTTTTATAACCTCCCTGCTTCTCTCGCACCTGCCCTCTCTCCCCTCTTCCAAGGCCCTTAGAAGTCCCACTTCCTGCTGACTACATGGTTAACAAGCTCTCTTTCCTCCTGACTCATGAACTGCCCCTTTCCATCCATACCGCACGACTCAGCACTTACTCATTCAGTCAAGGATCACTGGTGCCTTCTATTGCACTTGGCCAGCTTCTCCCACTAGACCCTAAGCTGCTGCCCTTCGTGAACGATTTGGTCAGACACGTCTCTGAGCTGGAACACTAACATGACTCACCAACTGCTCTTAGACGTGAGGGACCATTTCCCCAGGGTAGAGTTCCTCCCCCGGCCCCTGTCTGAGGCCTGCTTCACCTTCTCCATGCAGGACTACACTCCAGCCAGCGGTCAACTACAAGAGTTCCTACCCAACATCTCTGCCCTGGAGGGCTGAGCTGAGCACTCTTCAGTACCCTGAATCCCATGGAGGTCTACTGTATGGGTGTCATATCTGTGGCCAGAAATTTTCCTTCCTGACGCTAATCCTGCATGGAATATTCTCAAAGAACATCTGAAAGGCGGGTTTTCATACCCACAGGAATGCTCTTTATGACATTTTTACCTCCAAACAATTGTCAGCCTAAAGCTACACATGGTCTTTGATGAGCACTATTTTTAATTTGCTTTGTTAAGTTAGTGAAATGGAAATGTAGAGGGTATAAAGAAGAAAGTAGGGGGGCGCCTGGGCGGCGCCGTCGGTTAAGCGTCCGACTTCAGCCAGGTCACGATCTCGCGGTCCGTGAGTTCGAGCCCCGCGTCAGGCTCTGGGCTGACCGCTCAGAGCCTGGAGCCTACTTCCGATTCTGTGTCTCCTTCTCTCTCTGCCCCTCCCCCGTTCATGCTCTGTCTCTCTCTGTCCCAAAAATAAATAAAAAACGTTGAAAAACAATTAAAAAAAAAAAAAAGAAAGTAGGCAGACAGGTAGATACATGGATAGATGCAGTGTATAGGCAGTCACATAGGCAGGTCGACAGGATGGTAAATAGAAGACAGATGCATAGAGACACAAGCAGACAGATGATAGAGAGATAGATGATAGATGAATAGACTGATGGATAGATTAATGGATAGATAGATAATAGATAGATGATAGATAAATGAGTGGATGGATGGGTGGATGGATGGATGGATGGATGGATAGATGGATGGATAGACTGATGGATAGATGAATGGATAGATAGATAGATAGATAGATAGATGATAGATAAATGAATGGATGGATGGGTGGATGGACGGATGGATGGATGGATAGATGGATAGACTGATGGATAGATGAATCGATAGATAGATAATAGATAGATCAGTAAATGGGTGGATAGATGGATGGATGGATGGATGGATGGATAGATGGATAGGCAGATAGATGATAGATGGATAATAGATAGATGAATGGATAGATAGATAGATAGATAGACAGATAGATGATAGATAGGTAAGTGGGTAGATGGATGGATGGATAAATAGATGAATAGATAGATAATAGATAGGCAGATAGATGATAGGTAAATGGGCAGATGGATGGATGGATAGATAGATATAGAAATAGATAGATGATAGATATATAGAAATACCAAGCATTCTAGGCCATTAGCCCATGTCTGCAGTGTGGAGAAAACGTCTCACTCTCAGGGAGATGACGTTCCTGCCTTAGTGACTTAGCTGGCTCACGACAGAGCCCTGAGCATCACCTTGCTTAACCGTGTGAGAAACCGTTTCCACAAATCTGAGAACTTACTGTGAATGCCACAGAGGCCAGGGCAGATACTGCATCTATTTCCAGAACAGAAACATGAGCTTTACTGTGATGCTCACCCACCCCCCACTCCGTACTACCCACGTAATAAACCCCTGCAGCCCCATCTCAGCGGCAGCTGCCTAACTGGGGCTTACCGCTGTATCATCACGATCCGGTCAGGAGGGGGAGCTACGCCAGTCATCGGACCGCGAGATCTGAATATGAGCCTTTAACTGGGCCACCGAAAGAACAAGGAGAACATTACGGGGTTTGGCAACGCAAATAAATACGTAAGTGTCACCACCAGCGCAGGCTGGGAGCACAAAGGAGGGGGTTGGAATTATTCGAACTTAGAATCTCGATGGAAGGGCCTGTGGCGTCAAGGCTCAGCCCCTGGAGAGAGTACGGTACTCAGCTGGGTGCGGGTCTCTTGGTGGCCGGGGGCTGGGCGGCTGGGTGGCTGAGCGGTTGTGTGGACGGTGGAGGAGAGGGATAAAACTGGTGCCACAAATGTTGGGCGCACGTGATCCAGCCACTGCTCTGGACAGGAATCGCTGCTGCCAGGGGGGAGAAGGTCTCTTGGAGCCAAAGAACGGGAAGGAAGGAAGCCAATGGGACACAAGTGAATCGCAGCTACTTCCTCCTTCCTCCTCCCACAGCCTGACGTTCTCTCTCTAGTGCCCCTCATGAGCGGCGCGTAACGGGGAGCCAGCTTGAGAACCAGCGGGGCTTGCAGAGTCTGGTTCCAAGCCTCACCAAGCAGAGTCTCGAAGGCACAGCTTATTGCTGAGACACGTAATAGTCGGCACATCTGGCGGGCCGGGAGTCCCCACACCTGGCGGCTGTCTTGGCGTGGGTGAGGGGGGGGCTCCTCCCAGTTCTTCGTGATAAGAAAGCCAAGAAGGTCATCTACCCGCAGGGAACACAAATGGGGAACCCGGAGATGACGAACTTTGCCACGTCGAGCAGATGAGCAGAGGGAACCGGTGGAGGTCAAAGAACATACAGATTCTTCCTTGGGCGGGAACAGAGCTCGCGCGCAAGACCGTGGCCTGAGTAGGCTGTGGGGAGTCGGGTGGGGCTGGGGCTCCCCATTCCTGGCGAGTAGACCCCTGAACTGAGTCGGGCAGAGGGGTCAGAACCCACACCTTTGGCTAATTCCTTGGACCGTATCCACCCTGGGCCCCAGTTCCTTCCTCCACCAAATGAAGACGTTAGTCCTTTCAACGCCAACATTCTGTAACTCCTTCCCTTTGTCCTCCGGCACCTGCCCTAGAAAGTAACTGGCAGGTCTGTACGGTTCTCGGAAATTTCAATTCTTTCTTCCAGGAGGTATAAATATTCCATGAAACCTCTCTACGTGCAGGAAGCAGAAGGGACCCCTCTCCGCAGGGCCCAGATCCGATATCAAAAGGTGGACCGTTCGGGGAAACAAAGTGGATTCCTTTACATGACAACATCGAGCCTCCCAGAGATTTCAGGGCTTCTGAAGGGAAAATGGCTTGATCTTTAGGGGAAGGAGGCGGTTAGGGGTGTGAAGAAAGGAACTCACATGGCTTTGTTGAATTATCTTATCACATATCTAAGAGAGCAGCATCTCTAGAGGACCCCCCCCCCGCCCCCGTGCTCCCCAGGCAAGGGGGTCCAGGACACAATTTCTGATCTTAAGGGCATTACTATTTAGCTCATTGGCTCATGCAGCCAATGTTTGTCGAACCCTTGCCTGTAGGAACTGATTTAGGCTGAGAGAGTGCAAGCAGGACTGACCGTGTCCTGTCTTCCTGGAGCTTCGGACTAATGGGAAAGACACGGCAGAATACACAGCAAGGAGATACATACACAAAGAAATGAATCAGTAATGGGAAATTCTGAGCAGTGGTAATCAGAAAACAAAGAGAGGGCTAAGGGGAAGTAATAAGGTAGGGTTGAGGGTGACGGGTTGCTTTGGGTAAAACCCACGGGGGAAATCTTGCTGGGCAGAGCTTGAACACCAGTCAGGAAAAGGGTGGGAAGGGGGGAAAGGAGGCCTTTCCAGGCAGAGCAAGCAACACACACAAGAGGATGAAGGGTACAAAAGAATCCACCTGTCTGGGTCCCTAAAACAGGCTGCGTGTCCAGGACGAGAGAGGGGAATGAGGGCAAGCTGCAGAGGAAGGTAGGACCCAGATCGATCTGTTGGGCTTTCCGTGTTAAGGAGGTTATACTCTGGCTGCTGGGGGGGAACAGACGGGAGAGGCAGGGCCATCAGCAAGGAGACTGGGCCATAAAAGAGATTTAGAGGCTTGGATGACAGTGGAGGTGAAGACAAATGCATGAATTAGAGATCTAGCTTGAAACAACCGAACTTGCCCCCGGGTGCCACGCAGGGAGTGAGAAATCAAAGTGACTTCTAGGATTCTTCGAGGGCGAGCTGTCAGCACAGAGTCCAACGCGGGGCTCGAACTCACAGACTGCGAGATCATGACCTGAGCTGAAGTTGGACACTCAACCGACTGAGCCACCCAGGCGCCCCGGAAAAATAATTTTTAAAAGACCACTTGTAAGGGGCGCCTGGGTGGCTCAGTCGGTTGAACGTCTGATCTTTGGTCTCAGCTCACGTCATGATCCCAGGTTTGTGGGATTGGGCCCACATCGGGCTCTGTGCTGAGCAAGGAGACTGCTTAGGATTTTCTCTCTCTCCCTCTGCCTTCCCCTGTTGGTGATCTCTCTCTCTCTCTCTCTCTCTCTCTCTCTCTCTCTCTCTCTCAAAAATAAAAAAAAGAAATAATAGAAACCACCTGTAGATTCAGAAACATTAAAGATCATATGTATTATATTATAATATTTAATAATAGAAGGTTAAAAATAAAATAGAAGAGTGACTATCGATAGAATGAGAGAAAAACAGACTGGGAAGGGATGCAAGGAACCATTCTGGGCATTGGATGTACCCTAAATCCGGATTTGAATGGTGAATGATTTGGTGTTAGTGTAGATTATACATGGCCACGAATGCTTTGCGCTTCCTCCCGCGGAAAGACTGGCCTCGTGATCTGCTTGCACAGTGGAATTGGATGGAAACTGACATTCTGGGACTTTTGAGGTCTTGCAACTTCCGCCTGGTTTGCTTGGGGTGTCCATCATGGAGCAAACCAATGCCCACAACATTCTGATTATCTGAGGCTACCATGTTGGGAAGAAGCCCAAGCTTGCCACATGGAGAACTCCAAACAGGGGAGAGAGAGAGAGAGAGAGAGAGAGGGAGGTAACAGTGCCTGCTTGTTCCACCATCCCAACCCAGGTGTGAGACGTGTAAGCAAAGAACCCTCCAGAAGCCTCCAGCCCTAGCTGTTATCTGATGGTAACTGAGTGAGGGAGAACCACTTGGCTGTGTCCAGTCAACCGACAGAACCAGAGGAGAAACTAAGAACTTGCTTTAAAACCACTAGGTTTTGAGGTCGTTTATGACTTAGCAATATAACCACATCACCAGAACAGGTATATTATACATATGTATATTGGACCCTTTATCAATGTATATTATATTTCAATTAAAAACAAGTCGAGGGGTGCCTGGGGGGCTCAGCTGGTTAAGCACCCAACTCTTGATTTCGGCTCAGGTCACCATCTCATGGTTGGGAGATCGGGCCGCTCAGGGGTGAGGAGGTAACGGATACTTGCCTTTTCCTTCCTCTTTCCTCTTGCTCTTCCTTGGCGAAACCACTTTCTGCTTTCCTTTCCCATCCAGCGGGAACTTCCCTCATATCCTTCCCTCCCCCTCTTTTTCTCTGGCCTTATGGTCTAGTGTCAACGGCGTAAAGTTGAAAAGGATGAAACCAGATTTGCCAAGAAAGTATTTCAAAACATATCATCCCATGACGGTGGTATCTCAGGCTAGCTGTCTACATGGATGCCATTGGAAAGAATGGGGAATGGGGGCGGGGGCAGCAGGCTGTAGGTTCAGGAAACAAGCTAGGACTGGGGGGGGGGGGGACCAGGATAGGCCTGAGGCCAGGCTGAGGCACTGGTGCCTGGGGAGTGGGACAGGGTGCAGGATGGGCTATATGTCAATTCTCAGGGTAAGGTGAAGACAGAAAGGCACACGGAGCACGTTCAAGCAAGAACTAATTCCAGGATGCAAAGACACTAACTAGGCAGCGGGAACCCCGAGAACGGTGTGCCTATAACACGCACTTGGCCTTGAACCTGTCTCTCTCTGGTTGCATCACCCTCCTCCGGCGTGCCCGTATTTACCCAATAACAATCCTGGGGTCCAGACACACAGGACGATGGCGTTGATGTGAAATACCCCTCCCACCGGGAGAACAGAGCAGAAATCGGGGCATTCATGCGCCCGGAGCCGCCTGGGTTCTGTCTGTGAGCACTGTTGGGGTCACAGCCCGACCTCCAGCTGAGCCACTGGGCCATCCTGGTGTTCTCCCTTCTATTGCTGTGCCTTGCGATCGCTGTGCCCATCAGTCCATGCTCCTCCCAGGGTTTCTCTGCCCGTACTCAGGCTTTGGCTTGGCTCAGGCAACTACCCTGACTTGGAACCCCCACCTCCAATCTAAGTCTTCTCTACATAGATGGTTCGTTATAGCACCAGATGTCCAACCCAGAGTCATCGATAAAAGAAAGACGGAAGTCGAATCGCACCTGGCAAACTCCATCGAAGAATGTAGAGGAAATGGGTAACACATTTTAGGGAGATTCGTATTTAAAATTACTTTCTTCGAGGCGCCTGGGTGGCTCTGTCGGTTAAGCGTCCGACTTCCGGTCAGGTCATGATCTCACAGTTCATGGGTTCGAGCCCCGCGTCGGGCTCTGTGCTGACAGCTCGGAGCCTGGAACTAGCTTCGGATTCTGTGTCTCCCTGTCTTTCTGCCCCTCCCCCGCTCGCACTCTGTCTCTGTCTCTCTCAAAAATAAATAAAACGTTAAAAAAATTTTAATTACTTTCTTCTTTCTTAAGGTTTATTTCTTTATTTTGAGGGAGAGAGCATGCTCAGGAGCGGGATGAGCGGCAGAGAGAAAGGGAGAGAGAGAATCCCAAGCAGGCTCCATGCTGTCAGCACGGAGCCCGACAGAGGGCTCGATATCATGATGATGAGATCATGACGAGAGCCGAAATCAAGAGTTGAACGTTTAACCAACTGAGCCACCCAGGCACCCCATAAAATGATTTTCTTTTTTCTTTTAAAAATATTTTTAATGTTTATTTATTTTTGAGAGGGAGAGAGACAGAGCATGAGCGGGGGAGGAGCAGAGAGAGAGAGGGAGACACAGAATCGGAAGCAGGCTCCAGGCTCTGAGCCATCAGCCCAGAGCCCGACACGGGGCTCGAACCCACGGACCACGAGATCATGACCTGAGCCCAAGTCGGGCGCTAAACCGACTGAGCCACTTGGGAGCCCTCCTTTTCTTTGTTAATTCAGACTTTATTCATCTAATTCAGCTGCATGGAATAATACCTCTTTCCATGGCCACGTGAAATAAATGAGGTGTTTCTGTGGCTGGAAAAAAATGTACACAGGCACCAAAGATTTAAATAAATTGTAAAGTTGCTGGCTTTGCCCCACACGAAGGACATTTATTTTTTCCAGGCATTTCTGCTGAGTTTATCCCAAGTCCAAAGAATGACCTAATTTGTAACTTAAAAAAAGGTAAACACTGGTATCAAAAAGAACTCTCCATGGAGCAAAAATCACATTCTCTTAAGGATATTAACATACCCCCTCCAGGGAGGCTCTGAAATTTTTAGAGGCATCTTCTGATTGCTGTCAGATACTTATTAACCAGACTTTTTCTTTAAGGGCTATTCTTCGATATAATTTTGTCCAATTATTTTGAGAAGAGTGTTAGATTTGCCTCTCGGTACTTTTTTCCCTGAGTGGAGATTAGGAACTGTATTGGGAAATAATATTGATTTATCCAAATGGATTTGTTTTACAAGGTGAAAATAATCCTGTAATATCGCTATGTAAATATGGATGAGAAATTGACCATATAATTAGCTACCCATCTTTTTTGTTGCATCCGGTTAGTTACTAAAATGTGTCTTCTGGTAAATCCTCATTATAACTCCGGGCGTCGTACCACAGGCAAGTTCTCAGGATACGCCTTTTGTATTTCCTTCAAAATCAGAAAGTCGTCAGCAAAGGACTAGAGTGGAAAAGAGCATCTCCACATCCAAGGAGCCACTCCTCTGTGGCATGATTCAGTCTATGTGGATGCTCCTTCTCTGCTGGGCATTTCAGTGACTTCTGCCTTGTTCCATTTGTCTATCCTGCCCGACCACCTGCTCTCTGCTGACCCATAGCACCAGTTATGGACCCACATCAGCCTGTAGACCCAGGATGTGGGAGACATAACAAGGGCTTTGAAATCAGATCTGAATTTAAAGCTCATACTACATTTCTAGCTGTATGAACTCTGGCAAGTATAAGTGTCCCCCAAAGCAGGAACACTAGTTCCCCTGACAGATTTGTGCCTTCTAATCCACTGGTAAGGTCAGTTTGTCCCGTTATTACTCATATTAACTCTGTGCGTTTGGCTTAAGGTGGTGCCCATAACACATCCATGTAAAGGGATTCGTGGAGACTTTGTAAATATCTCGTTTCTCACGTCAAACTTTCAGCTTACTTTTAGCATCCGTTGTCAATGTTTAACTAAATCGGTTATTCCGATGACTTTCTCCTTCATTCTCCCCACATTTATTAGTTGGCTCTGTCCCATAGCAACGAGCTCTGTCTTCTTTTTTTATGATCATTGTGGGTTTGTAAATTCTGATTTTGTTCAGTTCAGTGCTCATACTGCCCCAGAGTTGGCCAGGGGGACTTCCTTCTGGCTGGCACCTGTGTCCTCTTACGTGTCCTCATCACCTTCTGAGGACGTTCTTATTCCCTTTGCTCATGTTGTGAGCTCCTCCTGTACGTTTCTTGCCCCAGCTCCGGAATCCGCTCGGTCGGTGAAGCACCCGACTGTTGGTTTCGGCTCAGGTCATGATCTCGCAGTTCGTGAGTTTGAGCCCCGCGTCAGTGGGAGCCTGACAGTGTGGAGCTTGCTTGGGACTCTCTCTCTCTCCCTCCCTCTCTGCCCCTCCCCACTACAAATAAATAAATAAGTAAATAAATAAATAAATAAACAAACTTTAAAAAAATAAATCAAAGCGTTTGACAATTTCAGTACACACTGCCAATAAGGAATGCCTTGAAGTCAAGATACAAGACGCGTTTCTTGGCTGCAGACTTCACCAGTCCAGCCATTTACAAACCCTTTCGTGTACTTGCTACACCAGATATTTGGTGATACGGGAGGTCAGCCAACGTTGACAAATGTGCCAGATAAAGCATGCAGGGGTCAATGACGATACTCCCTCTTTGTCATTTGCTGTCTGATGCTCCATGACAAACTCAACTCTAGGCAAGATCCAGATTTCCCGCTCAAGGATACTGGCGTGTTGACCCCCCCCCACCAGAGCACCCCAACTTTTCGGCTAATGAAAGATAAGGTATATGGGGACTAAGGAGGGCACTTGTCCTGATGAGCACCGGGCGACGCACGGAAGGCCGAATCTCTGTATTATAGACCCGAAATGAATAGAGCACTCTATGTTCACGACACTGGAATTAAAATAAAAAACTTAAAAACAAAGATAAGGTATAACAAGCTTCCCGTTGAGGCTGCAATCAGAAAAAACAACACCTACTCTCGGTGACGGGCTGAACCTCATGTCTCTCTACCTCATTTCATTTCACCTTTGTTATCCGGAGTGCAGGAAGTATATATTTTCTCTGGAAAAGGAAATGGGGTTGACGGTAGAGAAGGGATGCGTCCCCCGTCACCTATTCAGCAAGTAGAACATTTGAACCATGTCTGACTCTGATGCTGATGAAGTTTTCTAATTGTTAGAAATTTTTGGGGGGACGCTTGGGTGGCTCAGCCGGTTGTGCGTCTGGCTTCGGCTCGGGTCATGATCTCACAGTTGGCGAGTTCGAGCCCCACGTCGGGCTCTGTGCTGACGGCGTGGAGCCTGCTTGGGATTCTCTCTTTCCCTCTGTCTACCCCATACACCTGCTCTCTCTAAATAAGTAAATAAATAGATAGATAAATAAATAAATAAATAAAACCAGCTGCCTTGCCTTCGCTTGGATTCAAAAGGTGTCTCTCTCATCTTTGCATCATTTTGACATTAAAATGCCTCTAAGTACCTCTAAGCAGGCAGCTAATAACGAGGCCTGTCTCCAGTGCCTTTCGTGACACAGAATCGCCCCAGACAAAGAGCAGTATTCTGCTTCCCTGTCTGGTTTCCCCTTCCTGTTCTGGTTCGTTTGTTTGTCTGTTTGTTTGTTTTACCCCATCACTGGCTATGGAGACGGAGGGACACAAACGCACAAGGTGCCTGTGGGTTGAGACAGTAGGCCACACACTTGGTATGTTTGAGCCCACATGGCTCTTCAAACCCAAGCAACTGCCAAATCAGTGCTGGGAGAAAGCATTCCTTTTTTTTTTTTTTTTTTTTTTTTGAGAGAGAGAGAGAACGGGAGCAGGGGAGGGTCAGAGAGAGAGAGGGAGAGAATCCCAAGAGGTTCCACGCTGTCAGCACAGAGCCCTACTTGGGGCTTGAAACCACGAAACACGAGATCATGACCCGAGCTCAAACCAAGAGTCAGGTGCTTAACTGACGGAGCCCCCCAGGAGCCCCAGAAAGCATTTCTGATTCCAGCCAAATTCCAGACCTGCTTTCTTTTTTTTTTTTTTTAATTTTTTTTTCAACGTTTCTTTATTTTTGGGACAGAGAGAGACAGAGCATGAACGGGGGAGGGGCAGAGAGAGAGGGAGACACAGAATCGGAAACAGGCTCCAGGCTCTGAGCCATCAGCCCAGAGCCTGACGCGGGGCTCGAACTCACGGACCGCGAGATCGTGACCTGGCTGAAGTCGGACGCTTAACCGACTGCGCCACCCAGGCGCCCCTCCAGACCTGCTTTCTGTCAGCCAGCTCTCCCCTGCTCACTGTTGTGGTTCCTGCCACCCTTC
The DNA here is from genome assembly GCF_014898765.1 of Herpailurus yagouaroundi. Lineage (NCBI taxonomy): Eukaryota > Metazoa > Chordata > Mammalia > Carnivora > Felidae > Herpailurus > Herpailurus yagouaroundi. The sequence continues at coordinate 11,533,661 of NW_024412447.1, read as the reverse complement.
CTTTTAGGCACATGCTTGGCCTCCCCTTTCTGACTTATCTACTCATTTAGATCTTTGGCTAGATGTCACTTGCTCCACTTAACTTCTAAATAGCACTTAATTATTTAACAAGCAGACTGCTGATAACATGCTGTAGGTGTGTGGGGTACCTGTTCCATTAATAATTTGCTTCCACTGGAAAGGTCGTCAGAAACCCTTTCAGGAAAGTTGATTTCCTCCAGGGACCTGGCAAGTCTACATCCTCCCGGGGAATCTGGGATCCTAAATCCTTTGTCCCAGGAGCACTGCCTTAATCAGCCTGTGCTGCAGACTGACCCAGTTTGAACAACAGTGTTTATTCCTCACAGATCCGGAGACTGAGAAGTCCAAGATCAAGGTGTCAGCAGATAGGAGCCTCTTCCGCACATGGTGGAGAGATCATCACTCTCCTGTCCTCTCTTTCTCTCTTTTTTTAAAAATTTTTTAATGTTTTTATTTACTTTTGAAGGAGAGAGAGACAGAGCATGAGGGGGGGGAGGAGCAGAGAGAGAGGGAGACACAGAATCTGAAGCAGGCTCCAGGCTCCGAGCTGTCAGCACAGAGCCCGACGAGGGGCTCAAACTCACAAACTTCAAGATCAGGACCTGAGCCGAAGTCGGACGCTTCACCATCTGAGCCACCCAGGCGCCCCTCCTGTCCTCTCTCTTAAGGGCACTGATCCCACTCAGGAGGGCCCCACACTGTGACCTAATCACCTCCCAAAGGCCCCACCCCCATATACATCCCACTGGGGGCTGGGGTTTCAGCATACGAATTGGGGAGGGACAGGAATATTCAGTCCCTGGCTGGCACATTCACACTTCTCAGTACACACACTGATCAGTAAGTACATGAGGCTCCATTTTCTGGTTCCAAAAATTACTTGTATGGGAGCGGGGTATTTGATCCCAAACGAGGGCAAAAAATATTTTTGTCCAGGGATTTCGTTTCAAATACATGGCTTAATTCAATTTTTAAAATAAACTACTTTTTAAAAACGATTTGTTTTCTAACAGAGCTTCCTAGAGATTTTAAGATTCTCTTCCGCCCTGTGTTAAGAATGCCCACCTAGGTGGATGCCTGGGTAGCTCAGTCGGTTAATAATGTGTCTGACTCTCGATTTCAGCTCGGGTCGTGATCTCACCGTTCATGGGTTCGAGCCCCGCAACTGGCTCTGTGCTGACAGTGCACACACAAGCACGCGCTCTCTCTCAAAATAAATAAATAAACATTTAAAACATTAAAAAAATAAATAAATAAGAATGCCCACACTGATGAGTCAGGGACTTTGAACAGACGCTGTGAGTCCTCTGCTATGTCACCTGCAGGAAGCCTTGAGATCCGTCCACACGGTGACTAAGGCTCGCGGTGTTCCAAACGCGGGCAGGAGAGCACCGACCAGCTTTCCTTTACCGACACGGGGCAGTGTCTTCCCAGGGTGGTATGTTAGAAAGAGCCCACTGGGAGCCGGGCAGGGTCGGGGTCAAACCCTGTACCCCCTCTTACACAAGTGTCCCTTCGTTTCGTAATCTGTAAAATGGGCATATTTGCTGTGTGAGGGTGCTTTCCAGATCTGAAGCTGTCAAGTTCTCGGCACTCAGTAAATATACAACAAATTAAGCTAGGGTGATTCTCATCCGACGAGGAACGAATGTCTTTGAGAAAGAAAGCTCTACCCTTTTATATTGGTCTACTCAAAATGCCGTTGTATCTATACATGATAAAATGATCTAGAAAATGAGCAGCTAAGTATTCTAGCAGCAGCAAAACATGGAGGTCTTCGTTCCAGAAAACAGTTTTCTCGACCCCGATATTCTGATGAACAAGCCCAGGTCAGGCAAAGCGCCCCCCACTGCCCAATCTTTGCCTTTTGGCTTTTTTAAATCACCACTGCAGATCGTTTGGTTTCCTCACTGAGGTGTTCTGGAGTTGGCATGGGAAGAAAAAAAAAGCATACTAAAATAATTCTTTGAGACAAGTTTAGAGAGGAGCTTTCCCAGAAGACAGGATCCTGGCTTTGAGTCACATAAAGTGTGTGCTTTGTCAATAACACAAGGAACAAAGGCATGAATGAATTTTATTTTGTTGGACAAGCAGTTCAGAATACAGATAAGGCCAGGCAAGCCACTAAACTCTTAAATAAATGTTTTAGCACTATCTAGAAAGAAAGACTGCAATTGATTCCAATCTTTTGTGACAGAAAATCAGTTCTTTTAAAACTCCCCGGGCAGCAAATAGTAACAAAAATGTCCTGTTTCTAATAAGAGTCCGGGAAAGGGTTGCAAAATAAAACATTGTCTCTGGAAACCTACAAGCTGCAATTAACATGCATGAAATTTCCCCAGGTGCCTTCCTTCCCTTTCCCTTTTGTCTCAAAGGAAAAAAAAAAAAAACCAAAAACAAGCTTACTGTGATTTGTAATTTTGTAAAACGATATATTCTAATTATCCGTAGGGTCTTTCAATATTTCCAAAGACACAGGAAGAGATATTTTAATACCAAACAAGTCCAAGTGTGGAATGCACGGATAGCACTAACACGCCGGCCCCGACTGCTACTGAGTTTTTAGCGTGTGGAGGGATTTTCTTTTATTTCAACAATGTAACAGTTGCCAAGATCTGCCCATACCCAACATGTGCCGGACTTACAGACATTCCACCTAGCAGAGGGGTTCTCTGACTTGGGCCGCCAAGCATGGAACACCTGGAAAAGGGGTCGAATTGCGGATCTCCGGGCCCCACCCCCAGAGTGTCTGATTCAGTAGGTCTGCGTGGGGTCTCGGAAGCTGCACCTCTTACAAGTTCCCAGATGCCGCTGAGGCTGCTGCTCTAGGGAACTCGCTTTCAGAACTACCACATCAACATTAAGAATCACAGGGGGCACCTGGGTGGCGCAGTCGGTTAAGCGTCCGACTTCAGCCAGGTCACGATCTCGCGGTCTGTGAGTTCGAGCCCCGGTTCAGGCTCTGGGCTGATGGCTCAGAGCCTGGAGCCTGTTTCCGATTCTGTGTCTCCCTCTCTCTCTGCCCCTCCCCCGTTCATGCTCTGTCTCTCTCTGTCCCAAAAATAAATAAACGTTGAAAAATAAATGTTTAAAAAAAAAAAAAGAATCACAGACCACTTTCACGGAAAAGGATAAGAATTTACCCCCAGAAACAATCATGTGAAAGGCAGGATGATGTTGAATTACCAGCATTGTCCTTTTTTCTTCCTTAGGATAGTTTATTTAACAGCCTCATGGAATGTCCTACAAGTCCATTTATTGGTTTTCTACCAGCCTCTGCATCTGGTCCCTGTATTCTTCGGTTGCCTGGGACCACCCGCGTGCCGCTGACATCCAGCTCTAACCATGCCTCTGCTCAAACACCCTCAGTGGCTGGGCATTGCCTGTGGAACAAGATGAAGTCTCCCAGGCGTGACACTCAAAGCTGTCCTCCATCATGACTTGCCACCTTGCCGGGCTCACTTCCAGTCTGACCTTGCCACCAACCTACAGTATTTGCCATGCCCTTGCTAGACCTAGGGTCAACATGTCCCCGGTGAGTGCTTAACATCTCCCAGCCTGAGTATCTGAGTTCCAGAATAGAGCCGCGGGCGGTAAATCGGTGTGGGCTTATGGGTTCCCAGAGATGGTTGGCTGTCCCTTCCTAAGCATTCCGCTCTGGGGAACCTCATCCCCACCATGTTCTGACTCTCTTTGCTTTGGAAAGTGACCAGTCAAGCTTTGTCCACTGCAGGGACATTCGAGGCTGTCTTTGGCTATTGGCCAACAACAGTAGGTAGGGTTCTTCTTGGTCAGATGGAATAACATGAATCAGAGAGAGACGTGATTGTCACAATGGGACCGTGATGGGACTGACTAGGGGTCCACTGACGCCATCGGTTACAGATTTAAAGTTTCTTTAGTGACAAAAATACGGGGATACACAAAGATGTGCACACCCCTTGTTCCGGATGGAGGTACAGCGTCTCACACCCCAGCACTCCCATGGGAATCAGACCTGTGGATCATACCACTTGCTCTGAGCGAGGATTCCCAGATGAGAAGAATTTTCTATGCCTTGGGCACAAGGTTATACCCTCCTGGACTCCTTCCCATCGGATCACCTCATGACGGCAGTTAGATACCTACTGGCCTGCCTATCAACCATGTGCAGGTGACTGAAACAGAGCAATCTTCCCTTCACCTGGTCCTGAGTAATTATGGAGGGTGAGGGAACCAGAAGCCAGTTTCCCCGGGCATAGCCTCTCCCAGCACACCCCAGCTCCGGAGCTATGTGAGATCCGTCCCTGTAATACACCAGACCCTTAGCACCAAGGCTAGCAGGCAGTAGGAGCTCCATGAAAGTTTGCTCTCCCTCCTCATCCGAAAATCCCACCATCCTTTAAAAGCCACTCCAGGGGCGCCTGGGTGGCTCAGTCGGTTAAGCCTCCGACTTCAGCTCAGGTCACGATCTCACGGTCCGTGGGTTCGAGCCCCGCGTCGGGCTCTGGGCTGATGGCTCAGAGCCTGGAAACTGCTTCCGATTCTGTGTCTCCCTCTCTCTCTGCCCCTCCCCCGTTCATGCTCTGTCTCTCTCTGTCCCAAAAATAAATAAATGTTAAAAAAAAAAAAGCCACTCCATTGGCATCTCACAGAATGAAACCTCCGTTCCCACCGCAAAAGCACACGGGAAACTCTCCCTTCTTGAGAAGCCCAGCGCACCCCGAGTGGGTGGCTCCCATGCTCCATCCCACTCTCTGGGGACCTGACCTCACCCATGACCGCTAACCCCTTGACTCGAGAGCCCGCATCACCCATGTTTGCACGTCACCTTGTGCCTAACATGGACCCTGCATCTCAGAGACTCTAGCCATTTTATGGCGGACACGATTGTTAATTTTAGAGCCAAAATGCAATACCTTGCGCCATTTACCTATTTTTATCCCAGCTGGCCTGCAGGAAAACCAACAAGAACGGATTTCATAAAATCAGAAGTAGGACCTCTGAAAACAGGTTTCCCAAACACTCACAGTTGCGTCAGCTTGTTATACCTTTTCTTCTTCTTTTTTTTTTCCAAGTAGAAATAAACCAGTGGGTTCCTCCAGCCTTGAAAATAAATTCGCTGAAGGCTTAAATCCACTGACCCTAATAAATTCCTTTTCTTCAAGGAGTGGCATTCATAGTGGAGATAATTGCTGGTAACCCTAAGTGATCCACTTCTGTACAACGTCTGAAAGGTGGTGGTATGTGATATTTCGGCGTTCGCAAACCCGGTACGCAGATCGCAGAATGGGTTTTTGTTTTTGTTTTTTTTTTAAGTGTTCTTCTGTGTCAAGCCCTGGGTCAGATGCCATCTTCCGGCACACTCTGCATAAAATTTAAATCGCGGCATTAATTATCGTGACAGGATGCAGATGTTAATTTTCCAAAACGTTTTCAGGCCTTAGCCTCACAAAGTTCGGAGCGGTGTCGGGGATGACAGTCGGCAGCAGTGAAAGCACAGACAAGTGACTTATTTTCTGGACCTCCAAAATAGCAGGGGTGATCATGGGCACCTCACATGGTTCTCATTGGAATGAAATACCCCGAGAGCGCTGGGTACGTTGAGGAGTGCTTCAGAAATGTGAGTTACTACCGTATCTATTCATAGAGACATCATATGTCACAGCAGGAGAGGTGCTCAGAGACCCTCTCATCCCTCATTGAGCCCAGAGTGGCTGTTACTTGTTTGAGAGTCCAAGGGTCAAAAGACTACCCCTCTTTCCGCGACAGAGCCGAGCACAAAGCTAACTTAGCAGAAGCCAAATTTTCTGTTAACTCATACGTTACGAGTATTTCTAAAACGGAAACACCAGTAGGGGTTCAAAGCTGTCTCCTCAAGAAAGATATGTTGGAGTCCTTAACCCCAGTCCCTTAGGATATGATGTTCCCCGGAGATGGGGTCTTTATAGAAGTGATCAAGTTACGATGAGGTCATTAGGGTGGGCCCTAATCTCAAGGCCTGTTATCCTTATAAAAATGGAAAGCTTGGGGCGCCTGGGTGGCGCAGTCGGTTGAGCGTCCGACTTCAGCCAGGTCACGATCTCGCGGTCCGTGAGTTCGAGCCCCGCGTCAGGCTCTGGGCTGATGGCTCGGAGCCTGGAGCCTGTTTCCGATTCTGTGTCTCCCTCTCTCTCTGCCCCTCCCCCGTTCATGCTCTGTCTCTCTCTGTCCGAAGAATAAATAAAAACGTTGAAAAAAAAAA